>NW_027844688.1:0-13353 GCF_054177405.1 Leptonychotes weddellii
TGAATCACAGACCTGTACCCCTGAAACAAATAATACATTATTTGTTAATTAAAAAAATAAAAATACATTTTAAAAAAAGAACATGAAAACACTAACTCAAAAAGGTATATGTACCCCTATGTTTATTGTAGCATTATTAACAACAGTTAAATTATGGAAGCTGCCCAAGTGTCCATCGATAGACGAATGGCTAAAGAAGATGTGATACACACACACACACACACACACACACACACACACTGGAATATTACTCAGTCATAAAAAGAATAGAATTTGCCATTTGCAACAACATGGATAGAGCTAGAGAGTGAAATAAGTCAGGCAGAGAAAGACAAATACCATATGATCTCACTCATATGTGGAATTTAAGAAACAAAACAAATGAGCAAAGGAAAAAAAGAGAGAGAGAGAGACAAACCAAGAAACATACTCTTAACTATAGAGAACAAACTGATGGTCACCAGAGGGGAAGTGGATGGGGGATGGGGGAAATAGGGGTTGGGGATTAAAGAGCACAGTTATCATGATTTAAAAAAAAAATCCCAATTTAAGTAATTTACAATGAAAATTCTAATTTGCACAGGAACAGAATGCATGCTTCTATTCTGTCCAGCCCATTTTCTCCCTGAAAACAGACCTACATGGAAAACCAAGTCATAGGCAGAAGGAGGAAGGTTGCTTATGGATAAGGACTCGGGTGAGTAGGTATTTGGCACATTTTAGGGGTCCCTCTCTCTAAAGGCCCTCAGGTGCATTCTGGCCTCAGGGCTATCTGAGAGGTAGGCCGGCCTGAGATCAGGGCTTGGGCTTATAGTCTCTGTGGATGTCCCTTCTCCATTTTAAGGAGTCAGACCATTGACACTGGGGTAGGGAATGCAGGAAGAAAGGTGGCAGGAGATAGAACTGAAAAGTAAGCCTGCATTAGAGCATATGCCTTTTATTTAAAACATCTACCAAACTACCTATGAATGTGAATGCCTTCTGGTCCTTAAGTGGGAGAAGTCCTATTGGTTTTTCTGGCTTCAGGCTGGAAAGAAAATACCTTTCAGGTTGTGTCCTTTCAGGCTCTCTCCCATTATTTAGAAATGCCTCACTATCAATCATCTCCCCAACTACAGTGGCCTGAGCTAGAAGCTGATCAATTACCGTTTTATTACTTCACGCCACTTGTGGGATATTACAACAGCAGCATGGGCTGATAGTAACACACCAGGAGCAGCACAGTGGTCTACAGGCTCGATTAAGTGGTGTATTAACATTCACCAAAGCAGGTAGAAGTGGGATACCAAGTTTTTGTGAGTTTTCCCAAGGATTCTTGAACTAAAGAACCAGTGCACTTACTATTAATGGACTCCCACATTTCCATTTAAATATCCTCACATAAGTTCACTGCCGGCTTGAAATGTAGCCATAAGACAAAATGATCAACCGGTCAAACTTTACAAGAACTACTGTAAAAAGTGTTTTTACAGAAGGGTCTTCTTTTTTAAATCAGAGGCTCAAAAACACTGTAATCCCTAGGGGACTTTATTATTGTTCGCCTATTTGAAAAGTTAGTTTAAAAAATAATGGCCAACCAAAAGAGATGGAGAAAAAAAAATACTGATCACACCAAACAGAAAGACAGAAAGAGGAACATTTAGGAATATTTGTAATAACAAACTACATCACTTTAAACAAGGCACAGGGAAATAAGAAATGTTTCTGTTGGTAATAAAAAATATATTTATTAAGTGATTTCTCTGTGCAAGGCATTGCTCTAAGCATTTTATATGTACTATCTCATTTAGCTATCCCCAAATTCCTATGAAGTAGGTACTAATAACCCCACCATAGGTGAGGAAACCAAAAACAAAGAGATTATGGTATTTCCTTTGAAAAAGAAGACATTATTTTGGCTGTTACGTCAGGCCATGCTTTAAATGAACAGTTGGATTCAAGTCCAGTGCAAGATTACTCATCCTGCGCTATGCCAGGTCAGAAGGCATCACAACTTGTCAAATTATATACGAATCCTGTGCAACCACGGCAGCATGGGTTACTCTTTTGAAAAACCAAACACCGTGGAAGGCTATTCTATAACACATGGGCCAAGTCATTCCCCTAAAATGTGATGCTGCACTGTCAAGAGTTCAAGAAAGCTTGAGAGAATTCAGTTAGCCTGTGAAGTCAGTTTTCACCCGATCTTCCAGCACCCTATTACAAAAGGGCTCCTCTGCACCACATCCAACAATGAGGATCAATGGACATTAAATTAAGATAAGTAAGCGTCTGAAAGAGTGAGAGAACAGGCAGCTGGCTGAGGTTTTTCCTTCCACTATGGCTAAATATTTCATCTTCCTCCTGCAAGCGAAATGACTAGCCCACACCTAATTAAACTGCACAGCGATTGTACTGTGCTACCTTTAAAGAATGACAGACATAGGGCCTCACCAGTCATAAGCCACAGAAATCAATAGCTGACATCTACTCGATGAAATACAAATTGAGATTAGCTAGCTTCACTTTTTATTCAGCAAATTCAAGTCTGCAATCAATTCCCACGCATGTGTAGACTACAGAAATTGGTTTTAAATTGATTTGTTTCTTCCTTAGCTAATTATAGTATACAAGCAAATGAACAATCAATTGCTAACTCTACTCCTACCGTATACGTTTCAATGAGCAAAACAAGTCTGTCAAAGATAGATATTATTATGGTCTTTTCAAAGAGAACCTAAGCATTCCACATACACGGTAATACATCAGCTATTTAGTGATAATTTAAAAGACTGTCTTATTTGTTGAGCAAATATAAAACTTCCCCTGCTGTTATTAGTTAAGCTTATAGAAAGCTCTCAATTGATCAAGAGGCTGCTTAGAAAAATAGAGCTTATCAGAGTATCCAGCACATAGAGAGTTCTCGGTCAATGTTAGCTGTTAATGAGGTAGTGGGTATTGCACAATGGGGACCACTGGACTCAGAAAACCCGAGGTTCAAATCCTAGGTCCATCACCCTTTGACCCAGCAATCCTACTCCTTGTTATAAGGCCTTATTTCTGTTGAAATAAGTGTTTATGTGTACCAAAAAATGTGTAAATTAATTTACCATTCACAAAAGCTAAAAACTCGGAATCACCCTAATGTCCCTCAACTGTAGAATGGATAAATAAACTGTGGCAAGTTCATAAATGAAATACCATACAGCAGTGAGAAGGAACCAACTACTGGTCCATGCAGTGTGGCTGTGTGTAATGGAAGCTCACAGACATAATGCTGAGTCAGGCACCAACGAGGATATATGGTATGATTTTATTTATATGAAGTTCAAGGACAAGAAAAAGGAATAGATGGTCAAAGAGGCTTCAGTAGTGGTTACTTTGAGAAGAGTTATTGCCTGGGAAGGTACACAAAGGAGTCTTCTGGGGACCTGGAAATGTTCTAGACTTTGATCTGGGTGGTGGTCACATGAGCATATGCATACACAATTTCATCCAGCTGTCAACCTAAAATTCAGGTACTTTAATGTTATATCACAATTCCTTCACTTACTATAGGACCTCAGACAAATTATCCTCTCTAAACCTCCATTTCCTCATCTATGAAATGGGGATGATAACATAACTACTTCCTAGGATGGTTACGAGGTATAAATACAGTAACTCACAAAAAGCATTTACCAAGGAGCCTTGTTTGCAATTAGTGTTTGATAAATGTAGCCAGCTATTATTTCTCCCTGAGAATGCAGTCATAAACAGGCAGGATTCCAGAGTTATAAATTGCTTGAGGAATCATAATTAAGGTAGAAGCGACCGTTACAAAAACATGTGAACCTGGTTTTAAGAAAAACAAATACATCTTATACTATGTTTATAAACTTGAGGGAAAGTTCTAGATTCTTGGCTTCTATAAACATTTCCCACAGAATTCACTTATAAAACAAATTACTCTAATGAAGTTGAAATATTATTCAACATAACCCAAAAGGTAGGTGTATATTTTATTTTTAAGGCACGTCTCATGTAAAACTGGGTACATTCTTGTTTGCTGCAGTCTCTCTGGGGGCTAGACCACCCATTCTGGAAAGCTGATGCTTAGAAAAGCATTCTGACTCTGAAGACACCAATGGACCTGGAAATCAATTTCCACAGCAGTGATTTTCTATGGGAGGCCAGTGACCAAAGGAGTTTAAAGTACTTGCGAGCTTCTTGCCTGAGCATAGCTAAAGAATGAATTACTGGTCTTAAAAACTGCTGCATTATTTCGTGGGAGAGCTCAGGAGTACGAGTGGGTTGGTTTTATCACGAATATTGCTGCAAAACCTCTAAGGTTATAGGACTGAATATGAGGGCTATAAATTTGAGGTGCTAGCTAGAATAGCAGAAGAGCCTTCAGAAATTCCCCAGGCATGCAGAAAAGCTTGTACTATTGGGAATTCTTGTCTTGAGATATTTTTCAAATATTTTATAATAAATAATACAATGTGTCAATCCATTTTGAAATACTTACATGAACCAATAAAAGACTTACTGTCTTTGACCAGGGAAATGTAGAGTGTGGAGAAAAGAGAACACATAGTCCCCCTTATATGTGCTGAGCAAGGAGGGTAGGTCACTGGCTGCCCTCACCAGCCCCAGCCCATGGAGGTGGTCCTCTGGCCTGTCCCTTCTTCCAGATCAGTGCTGTTCACTAGAATGGTGATGATGGAATGTTTTATAGCTGCTCCGTCCAACACTGTAGCCACTAGCCATGTGTGGCTATTGAGCAACTGAGATGTGGCTAATGTGACCAAGGAACTGAATTTTTCATTGTATTGAATATTAATTCATTTAAATTTAAACACTTAAACATCCACATGTGGCTGGTGGCTATTGTGTTGGGAAGACAGTTCTTGCCCATTGGATCTTGATAAGCCAAGATGCTTCTCTTTGGGAAGACATTAGTATCCTGCACTTGCAGACTCAATTCTTCCCGTAGTCTGAACTAATTTTAGAGAGAAGAAGACACAATCCAGCTGCCTCCATCCCATCACCCAGCTTGGCTGGCCCCAGGATCTGGTCAGCCACAGACGAGACCCAGCTGCTCACATAGCCTGTGTGAGCCACTGCAATCTGGGTCCAATCCCTTCTTTTGCCCCTGGTCTTCTATCCCAATTTCTACCTAGCCTCCTGTTCAGGGCTGGAGCAGAGTTCTGCTGGGAACGCTAGTCCAGGGGACTAAGGCCTTAAGACTCTCTCTAGCTCTTCCCACTGCTCCTCCCCTCACCTCCACCTCTGAATGAGCTACTATTATGAATGGGTTGAGGAGTACCTGGGTGGCTTAGTCAGCTAAGCCTCTGCCTTCCGCCCAGGTCATGATCCCAGGGTCCTGGGCCCCTCCCTCCTGCTCATACTCTCTCTCTCTCAAATAAACAAATAATCTTTAAAAAAAAAAAAAAAATGAATGGGTTGTGTGATCAGGAGCACAACATGACCAGCCACCTCCATTTGATTTTCACTCATTATCAGAACCTGCCACCGCTCTACCCATGAAACACCCAGCAACCCCGTCAGATGTCAGGCTAGAGAAATGATTCTGGGATCATTTCACCCCAGTGCTGCTTGAACTTTCTCCTTCACCCAATGCTCTTTCCTCTTTCTCCCCATTGGGCCTATGGTTACAGTTGGAGTCCAGATTCTTTTTTTTTTTAGGATTTATTTATTTGACAGAGAAAGAGTGTGTGGGAGGGGGAGGGGCAGAGGAAGAAGGAGACAAGCAGACTCCCCACTGAGCACAGAGCCTCATGTGGGGCTCGATCCCATGACCCTGAGATCATGCCCCGAGCCAAAATCAAGAGTTGGATGCTTAACCGACTGAACCACCCAGGCGCCCCCCCATTGGGGTCTGGATTTTTAATGCAGCAAAAGTTATTCAAAGTTAAATTGTGTTCCCAGTAGAACTGCAAACACCCAAACATCAATGTGCAGCTAGATCAAATATTTTATTTAAATTCACAAGTGATCCTAGAATATAAAATAGATGTTCATTTATTATTCTTGTGGCAAAAATGGCTACATCTAAGACTTTTTGGTAAAATATCCTGGATTATATAAAATCATCACGTGCTCTGACATTGACTGTTGACATAATTTAGGGAAATGTCTATCAAAACCAGGAGGCTCATGCATGCAACTTGGTATAAATACTTGACAGAAACATAAATGTGTATATTCCCAAAATATAACTGTCCATATGAGTTGCAGCATTTCAGAAGGAAGTGGCTCTTTCTGAATTATGTGAAGGTGATCCATCCACTGAAGGATGATTTAATTCATCATTCTGTCTGAGAAGGGGGGGAGGTGACATTGCTGGCCTGTAGTTCTGAACTCTGTCATATACACTTGGCAGCCCTTCACTTTGGGATTCACAGACTTGAAAATAACATCCTTTGAGTTCTGAGTGTACCAGTTGGAAATTCATATGTCGCAGCTGGGAAATGTGAGGGTAAAGGATACTTGAAGAAAGTGCAATCCTGTGCCTATTTTCATGAAGCGATGAAAGAGTCTTGCTGTTTGAGATTCCTCGATTAATCTTTCAGGATTCTTAAGTGTTTTTCATTCTGAATGATCTGAAGCAACTTGGAAATAAAATGGAAGAGTGTAAAATATTTAAAAAGTCAGAATGCTATGTGGCAATATACTTAAAAATGCAAACAACATTCAGTTGTTCAGGGACTAGCTTTTTAGCTGTTTATTTTTTTTTCCTTCCTTTGGATTTTCTGCCAATGACTTGTACCTCCACCTGCTGGTGCATTGATGAAATGAAATGGAAATAAAATTCAAGCAACAAAATTAAATAATTTGCTGGAATCTCTGATATAGCTTTGGTGAGAGAAATGGTAAAAATTACAGTCTAAAATGAAATTTCTCAACAGATATTGGTAAGGATGCAGAGAAAGGGGAACCCTCTTGCACCGCTGGTGGGAATGCACACTGGTGCAGCCACTCGAGAACAGTATGGAGGTTGCTCAAAAAGTTCAAAATAGAACTACCCTACTATCCAGCAATTGTACTACTAGGTATTTACCCAAAGGATACAAACATACTGATTTAAGGGAATACATGCACCCCCAACGTTTATTGCAGCATTATCAACAATAGCCAAATTATGGAAACAGCCCAAATGTCCATCGACTAATGAATGGATAAAGATGGTGGTGTACATACACAATGGAATATTACTCAGCCAATAAAAAAGAATGAAATCTTGCCATTTGCATGAAATGGATGGAGCTAGAGAGTATTATGCTAAACAAAGTAAGTTACTCAGAGAAAGACAAATGCCATATGATTTCACTCATATGTAGAATTTAAGAAACAAAACAGATAAACACGGGGAAAAAAGAGAGAGAGAGAGCAAACCATAAAGCAGACTCTTGACTAGAGAGAACAAACTGAGGGTTGCTGGAGGGGAGGTGGGCAGGGGGATAGGTTAAATGGGTGATGGGCATTAAGGAGGGCACTTGTGATGAGCACTGGGTGTTGTATGTAAGTGATGGATCACTAAATCCTACGTGTGAAACTAATATTATACTGTATGTTAAGTAACTGGAATTTACATAAAAACTGGGAAGAAAAGTAAATACATAAATAAAATGAAGGTTCAGAAGAATATCAGTGTGTTTATTAATCCATTTATTCTCTGTGTTAACTATTAAAAGTGAGATGAAAAAATGATAAAAATAATTTCACTAAACTTCTTAATTCCAGCTATCAACATCTAATTCAATTATCTTGCCATCACCGATGTGTCATCCTTTCAATAATCCCACTAAAAGTTTTACAAGAAAATGCAGCAGAGAACTGGAGCATAAACCAAACCATAAATCAGAACATCTCATTTAAAGTCAAAGACAGAAACATCCTCAGGAATGTAAATCGGTCCTAAACCTTTAGAAGACCCATAAAATAAGCGTTTAAAAACCCACTGAAAATGCACTACAGCAGAACATTAAAAGCATGAACTCTGGAGCCAGACTTCTGGAATTGAAAACCCAGCTCAGCCCCTACAGCTGGGTGGTCTTGATCAAAACCCTCTTAACAACTCTTGCTTCAGTTTCCCCTTCTGTGAGATGTGATTAAATGATAGTACCTACTTAATAACATTATTGTGAGGATTAAGTGAGCTAATATCTGTGGAGCACCTATCACAGTTCTTGGTACATAGTAAGTGCTGTGTAAATACTTAATAAATAAAAAAATAAAATGTTGCCATTGAATATAGGTAAGAGGAAATGTTGTGATTATTATTACCACGTAACTATATTCCCCCAGATTGAATGCATCCCCTTGATCACCCTACTGCTTGCCATAGCAGTCCCCTGAGCTACCAACCGATTCAGAGAGCCTGCCCTATTATTATGAAGTTGAAACTGAGTTAAGACAAGAATAAGCTGGTCATTCTCTAAACAGAGAATAAACAGTAGGAGTCCCAGGAATTTGATCTCTTTTAGAAAAGGATAATATAACATTAAATGATCTGAAAAGATAAACTTACTGCAAAATCTTCAAGTTTTGAGATGACACTAAAATCTTCTAGAAAGTAATGCAGCACAATGGAACTTCTAAAAAACACCAGCACAATTTTACCCTAATCTAAAATGCAATATGATAAGAAATAGTCATACACTTGTGATGTATAAGCTGGCTGGGGACTATACCTTTCATCATTCATTTATTCAGTCATTCATTTTTTTAGTACATATTTGATGCTTGATGATTGAACAGGGAACAAATGATAAATACATAAAGTAATGTCAGACAGTGATAAATGATATGAAGGAAAATAAAACTGGAGGAAACAGCTTGAGGTATGGAAGGTATGGAAGGTATGGAAGATCTCTTTGAGAGGATAGACATTTGAACAAAGTCATAAATGAAGGCAGAAGCAGACAATATGAATATCTCAAAAAAAAGCATACCAAGCAGAGAGAACAGCAAGACCCCGAGGTCTGAGATGAAATATGTTTGGTTTATTCAAGAAACAGCAAGAGAGCCAATACAGTAATCTAAATTATCAAGGGGAAGAGTAATAAGAAATCATCTGGGAGAAGCAACCAGGGGCTTGCTTCTGGTTATATAGGTATATAGGTTATATAGATAATATAGGACTTTATGGGCCATGTGTGACTTATTTACAAACATGGCCCCAAAAGTCTCTAGTAATTTTTCAATGTAGAGGAGGGGTCTTTCATCCCCTCCCTTTGAATCTGGGTAGGCTTAAGGCTGCTCGGACCAGTAGAACTTGAATGACTGTACCATTTCTGAGTCTGGTTCATAAAAGAGGATATGCCTTCTGTCTTATTTAGTGGAACATTCATGCTTGCAACCCTGAGCCCCCACGTGACTTTCCTAAGGCTGCCATGCCTAAAAGGGCACATGTAGCCCCCACTTCCCACCCCTTAGTGAGCAATCCTAGACTTCGAATAATCCTAATTCACAAGCCAGACATGCATCTAACTAAGGCTTCCAGATGATTCCAGCCCCCAACCATTACATCTTCTCAGCTAAGGCTTCAAACACTTTGGAGCAGAAACAAGGCATCCCTGCTATGTCCTGTCCAAAATGACCCATGGAATCCATGGGCATAATAAAGTAGTCGTTTTAAACTGCTGCATTGTGAGTCACATTTTGTCACAAAAGGCAGTAGTAATTGGGACACCATGATGAGGATTTTTTTGGGATTTCATTTTAAGCAAGAACTCTTCAGAGAGTTGAATTATGTGACCTGATTTGGAAAACAGTCTGCAAGAGGGCAAGTATGGAAGCCGAGAGTCCCGTCTGGAGTTATCTAGGCAAGAGATGATAGTGTCTGGAGTAGGACAGCCGCAAAGAAGGTAGTGAGAAGAGCACTGATTGGGAACATATTTTCAAAGTAAATCCAATCAGATTTGCTGATGGATTGGAAGTTGAGTGTGGAAAGACACAAATCAAGAATGACCCAGGGATTTGGCCATGGCAGCAACTGAGTGAATAAAGTTGTCATTTACTGAGATACAAACATCAGAGAAAGAATAGGTTTGTAGAATAGAAATCAAGAGTTCAGTTTTGAACATGTAGCATGTCTATTAGATACCCAAATGGAGATGTTGAGTAGGCAACTGGAAATATTAATTTGGAACTCAGGAGATAGGCCAGTTCTGCAGTGCTGTATCCAACTGTAAGGGTCTAATTTTAGGAAAGATATTTACAAACTAGAGGATATTCAGAAAGGGACCAGGATGCAGATGCTTCTAGAAGTCATCTTGTTTAAAAAAAAAAAATGTTGAAGGAACTAAACACAGATTGGACAAAAATATCCATAAAGTGAAGAGATATTTGAATCACTAGGACATACCATCAGGACTCATCTTTGAGAGTAAGGTATCTTCCTTGAGGGACCAAAGATCTAGTGCCCACTTTCATGGAAACTAACACAAAGCTCCCATAATTGATTTTCCCCACAGAACTAGACACCATTACCGAGATTTCGACCTAAAACAAAACTCCCAAACATTATAGGAGGCTAGGTTGAATAGCGTGATGTTGTGTGGGTGCAAGATTCTCGAAACAAAGCACAGCCAAACAAAACCACATATTCATATGCTCCCAGCAAATGACATCCTAGTCTATAAAAAATTTACCTATTCATATGCTATCCACTTCTGAAATCCCCACAAATGGGAAGTTCTCCTTAATGCTTGCGGTACAAAATTATTTTTGTATTACTAACCACAATATTCTGATTTTTTAGTGTTTTAATCTTTTTTGCATTAATAGAGGCAGCTTAATAGGTGATTAAGAGGAGGAAATCTATAGCTGGAATTACTGGGCTAAGATCTTAACTCCGATACTTGGGCAAGTTATTTAAACTCTGTGCCTTGGTCTCCTACCTCCTTGGATTTCTTACAGGGAATAAATAAGTCAGTAAGTGTACCGTATTTAATATATGTAGAACCAGCTAAATAAGAAGTGGTCCAAAAAAACTGTTAGCTCTGTTCAGCAGCACTCAGCATACTCCCCTCTATGAATGCCCATTTGAGATCACTTGTTTAGTTTTTTAAAATTCAGTCAGCCATACAGAATTATGATGACTTTGTGAGGAAGAGCTTCAAAGTCGCAGGTCTGAACTTACCCTCTCGCTTTGTAATCACTGGAAAAGATGCTTTCTTGAAGCCCCCACTCTACTGATGTCAGAACTGGTATCATTCAATTCACTGTCTCCTCTTCTGTTATCTTCACACTAAATTCATCTGGATTTGAATGTGTCCTAGAAGTGAAAAGGACAGACTCACTTTGTTATCCATAAAAATGTACAAAACATCAAACACATTGCTTAGAGAGAACGATTCATACTCTGAAATTACCTTGAACTCGCAGATTTATCCTCTCCACACAGGGATGGGGAATGGAGGGGACCTAGCCTGAATCCTATTTAAAAAGAGGGGTGAGAGTAGCAGTTAATATTTCACACTCAGATATCAAAACTGACAGAACAGGCACAATATCCCTCATGGGGAGTGCTTCATGAAGACAGTATTTAAACCCTGAGGGATGGAGATGTTCCAACTGGACCCACAAGGAAGTTACCAGGGGCAAAATCAGCCAAAACAGACCTGGGCCTCCATGAACACATGACAATCATGCCTCCTTCTGCCTTCATCTGGGAAGAAATTTTCCTCTCAAATAAAAAATAAGTAAGTCCTGAAAAATTAGTCCTTTGAAGTCCCAAATCTGAGCAGGCGCTGAATTTTCATAACGCTCTCGGCACGAAAATCTACTAAAAGTTAATGAGGACACTAAGACTGCCAGGGTGATCTACCTGGGCCGGCAGGATCCCGCTCCTCTCCCCAAGCAAGGAGCACAAGAACACCCCACTATCCCCGGACTGGGAAATCTCCGCAGCCTCACCCTCCTGGGCCTCTGCCTAAAAGGAAAGGGGCAGTGCCTTCGGGAAGAACCTCAGCTGGAAGCCCTCGGAGGCAGCCCCCACCGCTCTGCGACTTGGGCCAGCCTGGCCACTTGTCGCGTGGGACCAGCTCGGGCTATGCTCACAAAGCGTCTTCCTTCGAGTCCTAGCCCCGCCTTGGCTGGAACAAGTCACGGTGGCAATGGCCACCAGCAGAAGGCCGCAGCCACTGGCCAAAACCCCCAACAACACGACCGGGAAGCCAGGCTGCCGCCCTGCTCCCTGCACTGTGCGCCGCCAGGAGGGTCCCCCTCTGCTCCCTCCTTTGGCAGCGACCGAGGCGGCGGCGGCAACAGCACCAGCACCAGCACCACTTTTCCGCCAGGTGGCGCCGAGTCCGTCGGCGCTAGGAGCAAAGCGGTGGTACAGGACAGGGCCGGCGGGCCTCCGTCCAGCACCACGACGACCGCCGTCAGCTGGCCGGTGAGCTGTGGGGACAGGTGGCGCTGAAGAGACAGCTCACCCGTCGGCGAAGTCGCTGCGGAGAAGTGTGTAAATTAGCTCGGCGTTGGGGCCTTCGTCCGCAGTCGGATCACCATGCAGCCCAGGGGCGCGCCGTGGGGCAGAGGCAGCTGGGCTGAGCCACTGAAGAGTGGCAGTATGACCAGCCGAGGTGCGTGGTCGTTCTGGTCCTCCACATGCTGCCACACCACGTCCCGGCGCCCGGGCGACGGAGAGCCGCCGTCGAGTGCTTCCGGCCCCAGCGGCAGCTCGGCCAGTTCACCGCCGTCAAAGCACCGCCGTGCGCTCAGCTCCCCAGTGGTGGGGTCCACCGAGACGTAGGGCGCGACCCACTTCAGCCTCCAGCAGCCGGCAGGTGACCTGGCCGTTGCGGCCCGGGTCGGGGTCCCGGGCGGCCACCGTGGCCAAGTAGGCGCCGGGCGGGTTGTTCTCACGCACCGACACCTCGTAGACCGGCCGTGTGAAGACTGGCGCGTTGTCGTTCTCGTCACTCACGCGCACCGTGTAGGGCCTCACGGTGCGTAGCGGGGGCGCGCCGCGGTCCTCGGCCACCAGCGTCAGGTTGTACTCGGCGATGCGCTCGCGGTCCAGCGACGCCGCGGTCACCACCAGGTAGCTGCCCGCGTAGGCCGGCTGCAGCCGGAAGTGCTCCTGCGCGTAGAGGGCGCAGCGCACCTGCCCGTTGGCGCCCGAGTCTCTGTCCGAGGTGCTGACCAGCGCCACCAGCCTCTCGCGCGCCGCCCCCTCTGGCACCAGAGACACGGCGCCGGCCTCAGGTGTCCCGGGCCCGGTCGGCGAGGTCGCGTCCGCACCCCCGAGAGCGGCGGCGGCGGCTGCGGCGGCGAAGGGAGAGGCGGCAGGTGCGCCCGGGGCGGCCAGCGGGGTGATGGTGATGTCCGGAGCGTTGTCATTGACGTCGCGGATGC
>NW_027844689.1:0-2140 GCF_054177405.1 Leptonychotes weddellii
AGCTTTCTTTTGAGGTCCGCTGGCATGGAAGATAGATCTCCATTGCTTCACTTTCAGTCTGGATGTATCTTTAGGTTCAATATGAGTCTCTTGTAGACAGCATATGGATGGGTCCTGTCTTTTTATCCAATCTGCAACCCTGTGCCATTTTATGGGAGTGTTTAGGCCATTCACGTTGAGAGTGATTATTGAAAGATATGGATTAATTGTCATCATGTTGCCTGTGAAGACGTTGTTTTTATAGATTGTCCCTGTAAATTTCTGTTGTATATCACTCTTGGGGTCTTTCTCCTTTTATAGAACCCCCCCCTTAATATTTCTTGCAGGGCCGACTTAGTGGTCACATATTCTTTCAGCTTCGGCTGGTCGTGGAAGCTCTGCATCTCTCCATCCATTCTAAATGAAAGCCTTGCCAGATAAAGTATTCTTGGCTGCATGTTCTTCTCATTTAGTACCCTGAATATGTCTTGCCAGGCCTTTCTGGCTTGCCAGGTCTCTGTGGATAGGTCTGATGTTATTCTGATGTTCCTCCCTCTGTACGTAAGGAATCTCTTCCCTGTAACTGCCCTTAAGATGATGTCATTTTTGTACATTTCCTGTTTATTCACTACTTTAATGTAATGCCTATTCCATTAGGCACAGGAGTCTATAGTTGATCCTTATCTGCACCCTGAAGGCCCTCTTCCCTGCCTTTTTCCAGTTCTACACAGGACACTAATGGGAGGCACACTTACACACCACACAGATAGGCTGACTTCAGGGGAGTCTGTGTTCATTGTCCCTGGGTAATGTCAACCTTAAAAATAAAATGGCCAGTTGTATTAGAAGCAAAATGAGTTTATTTAGGAATAGCAGAGAAATTACAATTTGGGACAAGTGAATGATATCAAACCACAGGCAAGTCTGAAGAAACCAAGGGAAGATAAGCTTTTATTCAGTTTTAGGAGGATTTTGGGGAGAGCTGTTTTGTACAAAAGTTTATGGAGAAGAAGGAGATTTGGAGGTTGTGGCAGATTCTCATTGGCTGCCAGCAGTGGTTAGTGTGTTATTGCTAAAATGAGGGGGGCGGGGAATCCTCTTTCTTTTTTTTAAAAGGAGGAGAGTGAAGAAATCAGAGAGGGAGACAAATCATGAGGGACTCTTGACTCCCAGAAACAAACTGACGGTTGTGGAAAGGGAGATGGGTGGGGGGAGGGTGTAATTGGGTGATGGGCATTAAGGAGGACACGTGATGGGATGAGCACTGGGTGTTATATGTAACTAATGAATCATTGAACACTACATCTGAAACTAACAATGTACTATATGTTGGCTAATTAAATTTAAATTTTAAAAAAAAGCAAGAGATAAAATTCCTATGTGAAAAGTATCCTCCCCTGTCAAAAGAATTCCCTCTCCTTGCAGGTTATGCAGGCTGCAACATGTGGCAGGTGCATGAGAGCACCCCTCAGAGCTTCCCAGCTTGTCTGTAAATGTGGGTTCCTTTTACTCATTGTCACAGTCCCAGCAATGAAGTAATAATGTTGTGTTTCATTCTACACATAATCATCCAGATGTCAAGGATACACATGACATACGTTCACTGAATGACTCCAGGACTGTAAGGTGGAAAAATCATGTTTAAAAATGCTGATGAATCCAATAAAATATTAGCCAGTCTTTCTTAATCCACAGATTGATAGAATTGTTATCCTGATCTTATTCTCATGAAGAAATCTTTACATTTTTAATTATTAGGAGAATGATACCATTTTATAAACTATATAAGTTAATGAAGATTTCATCTCACATCTGTAAGCCAGGATGCCATGTGAGGATGATTATTGCATTTTTTCAATAAAATGGGGCCTGAGACATTTTTAAAACATACGTTCATTTGGTTAAGTTTATTAAGGTGATCATTCATTATATTTGAAATTTGTTTCAAGACAGAATCCCCTCTGGCAATCCTTATATCAGACAAATTAGATTTTAAACCAAAGACTGTAATAAGAGATGAGGAAGGACACTATATCCTACTTAAAGGGTCTATCCAACAAGAAGATCTAACAATTGTAAATATCTATGCCCCTAACATGGGAGCAGCCAATTATATAAGGCAATTAATAACAAAAGCAAAGAAACACATCGACAACAATAC
>NW_027844690.1:0-263 GCF_054177405.1 Leptonychotes weddellii
CCTTTCTTTCTTTCTTTTTCTTTCTTTCTTTTTCTTTCTTTCTTTCTTTCTTTCTTTCTCTCTCTCTTTCTTTCTTTTGTCTCTCTGTCTCTCTTTCTTTCTCTTTCTTTCCTTTCTTCTCCCACCATATTCTCTAAGAGGTCAATTTAGACTGCTTACTTCTGAGAGTCTCTGCCAGGTGACATCAGCCTTTTGGACGGAGAAGTCAAGTTCATAATCTCCATTTCCTGAAAGCCTGATATCTCTTTGACCTCAGACTCACT
>NW_027844691.1:0-263 GCF_054177405.1 Leptonychotes weddellii
TGTGATTTTCCTTATTTTTTGCACTTTTATATATTCTATTTTTTTTTTTTTAGCATTGAACATATATTATTATTATTATTTTTAAAGATTTTATTTATTTATTTGACAGAGACAGAGATAGCGAGAGCAGGAACACAAGCAGCGGGAGTGGGAGAGGGAGAGCAGGCTTCCCGCCAAGGAGGGAGCCCGATGTGGGACTCGATTCCAGGACCCTGGGATCATGACCTGAGCCGAAGGCAGACGCTTAACGACTGAGCCACCCA
>NW_027844692.1:0-263 GCF_054177405.1 Leptonychotes weddellii
TCATGAATTTCACAAATAAATCCTACAAACACTCTGCCATTCAGCTCTACAAGTCAAAAGTCCAACCTATACAGAAAAATGGTATACATTATACTTAGAAAATATGCATTTCCTGCTGTTTCTCATGACAGCGGAGAGTTTCCCTCTCCCTCTGGTTAGCCATCTCACATAACTCCACTGAGTTTGGGTTTTATACATGGTACCACACATCTGCTAAAACACATTTTTCCCAAATTGCCAAACCAACTTCATTATCGTCACTA
>NW_027844693.1:0-263 GCF_054177405.1 Leptonychotes weddellii
ATTTTGCTACCTCCCAGGTAGGGACTGGGTCCCATTCCAGATGGGAATGAATGTCTTTGTACCGGGGAGGTGAATGCTGGGGATATCCCTGTGCCCCAAGGGAGTAAAACCCAGTTCTGTCTCCTTTATCCCTCAGAGGCAGCATTTACTGGCCTTTCTATTCCCAGAAGGTTGTTTAGGAGAGAATGGAGGTGCTATAAACACAGTTTCCCTAGGTTCCATCTAATCAGCTGTAAAGAGCCTCTAAAAAGTGAGGTAAAGAA
>NW_027844694.1:0-263 GCF_054177405.1 Leptonychotes weddellii
TCCCCCTGCTTGTGTTCCCTCTCTCACTGTGTCTCTCTCTGTCAAATAAATAAATAAAATCTTTAAAAAAAAAAAATACATACTTATCTCGGAGTACTTAACAGGAGCAGGGGCCCCAATGCCTCAACAAAAATCCAAATGAGCCACTTACAACTGTAAGCTTTAGTCAACAACTACTTACTGAACTCGTACAATGTTCAATACCCATCTGCAGGGGATACAAAGGTGTTGTGTGCCTGCCTCTCAGGTATTTTTAGACTAGA
>NW_027844695.1:0-263 GCF_054177405.1 Leptonychotes weddellii
TCCAAACCAGCTATTATATTCATTAATAATGCAGGGAAAGCATATTTTAGTAAATTTTTTTATACTTTTCCATGGTCTTCCTTTCTTTATACAAGATTTAAGATAAATGATTACCCATAAAAGTGAGATGCACTTATTATATGTATTAACATATGGTATAATTAAGGTCTTGATTATGGAAGTAATGGTCCCCAGAGAGAGAGATATGTATCTATATCTATATATCTATACCTATATCATAATATGTATATTTACCATTGGGA
>NW_027844696.1:0-263 GCF_054177405.1 Leptonychotes weddellii
AACTTGGAGCCAGAGAGCCCCAACCTTAAATTATGGCTCTACCACTTACCAAACATGTGACTTGGAACATGTTAATTCACTTCTCTGGTCTCCAGTTTCTCTTTCTGCAAAACTGGGAGAATGATATATAAAGCCAATAGTTATAAAATGCTTTTTATTTTCCCTGTTATAAACTAAGACTCTCTCTTTTTTTTTTTTTAAAGATTTTATTTATTTGACAGAGAGAGACACAGCGAGAGAGGGAACACAAGCAGGGGAGTGGG
>NW_027844697.1:0-263 GCF_054177405.1 Leptonychotes weddellii
GGGGCTAGGCAGGGATTGATAGGTAGGGGGCTAAGTGACCAGGCTCACGAAAAATCCCAGGAATGAGGAGGCATAAGGAAACCAGAGATAAGGGAACAGAACCAGACCACCTTGTTTGTTTTAAACATCAGAGATGAGATATTCAAAGGAGACGTAATCCTGGTGTTATCCTTGGTGATTTAAGTTCCCTGGTCAGTTTCCGATAAAAGACCAACCATAAAAGCGCTCTGTGGCAACTCATTCGGGACCCCCTCACTCTGGAA
>NW_027844698.1:0-263 GCF_054177405.1 Leptonychotes weddellii
TCCATATATTTTCCCTCTGGGATCCAGGCTCACTAGCAGGCACATTGCTAGGAGTGAGACAAAAGATAATATGGTGCAATAATGTGATAGCTTCTAAAGATCCTACTTGGAAGTGGTGCACATCTCTTCTGCTCACAAATCAAAACATGTCCTTTTCCTCAGGCCTCTCTAGAAGATCCGTGTGAACCAGACATTCATCTTTTTTTTTTTTTTTTAAAGATTTTATTTATTTATTTGACAGAGAGAGACACAGCGAGAGAGGG
>NW_027844699.1:0-263 GCF_054177405.1 Leptonychotes weddellii
CGCATCGGGCTCCCTGCTCGGCGGGGAGTCTGCTTCTCCCTCTGACCCTCCTCCCTCTCATGCTCTCTGTCTCTCATTCTCTCTCTCTCAAATAAATAAATAAAATCTTTAAAAAAAAAAAAAAAAAGATGAGAAAGGGAGGGCACAGGTTGTTCCTTTCTAAATGAATACCTCTGTGTTATCATATAGCTCTCATTAATAGCAGGCATGGCATGAGCACCACTATGGGGGTGGTCAGGCCAGTGGACATGTTCTGGCTGCAG
>NW_027844700.1:0-2140 GCF_054177405.1 Leptonychotes weddellii
GGCGGACCTCTACCTGCCAGGCCCCGCCCCGCCTTTCATGGCCCCGCCCCCACACCCCAGGCCCCACCTCTCCTCCTGCAGCAGCTGGGGGTGCCTTGGGGACTTTTCCGAAATCAGGAGGTGGTGGGTGGGAATGTCCAAGAGCTGGGTTTGAATTTGCATTTGGCCACGCTTGGCTTGGTGGGAGCTTGGGCAAGACCTGCAAAGCTGGGAGCCGAGCTTGGTTCAGTAGGAATGGACAATGGCTGGACCCGTCTGGGAAGGGGCATCTAGGGGGCCATTTGAGACTGGTGAGAGAGGAAGAATGACCGAATGACTGTGGCCTGAACTTGAGATCCCACTGAGGTGTGCCACCATGGAAGCCATTAGGACCGGCCAACCTCTATAGTCCACAGCAGTTATAGGGCGGCCTCCCAGGCCCCGGGCTCTGGACTCTGTCCTCCTCCTCCATCCCCACTGTGTTCCTCTCATCCTCTGCCTCATCTGGGCACCCGTAGCCAAGTTTGGGTTCTTCATCCTTGCTCCTTGGTCTGCCCATCAGTCCACCTGCTCTTTCTTCCCAAGTAGCCTTGGGCAAATTACTTAATTTCTCTGTGCTTCTGCTTTCTTGTCTGCAAAATGGGCATAACAGCACCCATCTAGTAGATTCTGTACCCACCTAGCCCCCAGCATGGTGTCTGGTCTATGGTAACCACTCGATTGTTCCTTGTGCCACCGTTGGATGTAGGCCAGGGGGTGCCCAGTGAGAGGGGCTCTGGGGAAGACAGAGGGGACAGAAGCCCCACCGCCCTCTTGGGAAAGTTGAGGCACACGCGGAAATGACCACACTGACCGGTGTTGAGGACCTTCACCTCACCGTCCTCTCTCTCAGAACAGCTCACTGTGACGGAGTCAGCCGAATTGCCGATGGGGCAGTCAAGGCCTAGAGGGGGTATCTGGTGCAGCGGGCTGGCCTCTCTAGCAAAGATCTGGGCCCTGTTTTCTCGGTCTTGCTGGCTGGTGCTGGCTGGAGGGTAGCACAAGCCAGGACTTGGAAGGCCCGTCTCCCTTTGTGGAACCATAAGGAATCCATTCCTCCTCCTGCTTGAGCCTCAGTTTGCATTTCTGTGAGATGGGGGATCATGGGGATGTAGCTGGTGCTAACTCTGACTGAAGAAAGTTGGGGCCACGGCTTTTTATGCTTTTTGACGTCAGAAGAGGGACTAGTGTGGATTGACAAGAGTTGGAGTTTCTGGCCTAGGCCATTCCTGGGGGGTGCACTCAAGGGAGAAGGTATAGAGGGGCCCTGAGGGGAATGGGCCAGCTCTAGCCCCAGCCCCATCCTTGGAGCCTCTGATGCTGAGCTCTGCGGGGGTGGGGGGAGTGGGTGGCACATAGGAGTGCCGCCCTGGCTTGGCACACCCATCACCAGGCTGGGATGAGGCTCAGGGCAGGCCTTGGCTCCTGTTCTGCCACCCACCTGGTCCTGAACACACTGAGCTCATGGAGGCCAAGCCCGTCTCCTGCCACCTGGCTAGTGGGCCATTTGCTCCTCCGTGTGCCAGGCGTCTCATGAGCTGGCACAGTGGGGCTCAGACTGGTGTCTGGCCCCACAGCCCCTCCCCCAGGGACTGTGGGCCCGTCGTTGGCCCTCCGTGAGCCTCTTTCCTCATCTGTCCCCTGGCCTAATGATGTGTTCGATGAGATCACCAGTTAGAAAAGCTTCGGAGAGGCCTCAAGCAGGGGTGGCAAACTCAGGTGCCCACAGGGCCAGGTCACTTAAAGGTTGGAATCTGGGCCTAGTGAGACAATAGGGCATGGTGGGGCCTGTGGTAACCTCCAGCGCTCAGGTTCTGCCTGATGGTATCAAGCTCGGGTTTTTATCAACGATGAGCCGGCCAACAAAACTGATCTCTGGGCTGCCCCAGAAGGCAGACTCTACAAATGGATTAACTGGGGGGTATTTAGCTCTCCTTTACATAATAACAAGGGCTAACATTTATTGAGGGCTTGTTCCGTGCCAGGAGCAAAGTAAGCACTTTACTGGGATTATCTTGTTTGATCCTCACACCAGCCCAGAGGCAGGCAGGGTGCACTTGTGATTCGTACTTTGTGGATGAGGCAATTATATCAGAGAGGTTCAGTCAGAGCCCAAGGTCAC
>NW_027844701.1:0-263 GCF_054177405.1 Leptonychotes weddellii
GAACCATCATAGTACTCAAGAGAAAAACCTGTAGGAGACCCATAAAGATTATGATAATGTAGTGAAAAGCATATCACCACAAAGGATGATATTGAGAGGGAAAGCAAAGCAAAGAAACCTACAAAACAGAAAACAACAAAATAACAATAGTAAATCTTTACCTAGCAACAATTACTTTAAATATAAATGTATTAAATTCTGTAATCAAAAGACAGAATGGTTGAATGAATAATGATAAGAAAAAAAAAAAAACAGATCCAATG
>NW_027844702.1:0-263 GCF_054177405.1 Leptonychotes weddellii
ACAAATCCTGGCTCATTTACTCACACCACGACCCTGAGACGTGGGCACCACGGACTCCTGACCAAGGAGAAAACAAGGCTCAGACACCAGTTAATGCAGTTACAGCCCAGGCAGGCCAGGTCACCGCAAGGCCCGGTCTGAGCCTCCACACTCTCGGGCACCATCCACCATTCCATGCAGAGCCCCACGCATGGAATCCACCACCGCCCGGCCTAGAGCACGGGCCTTCCTCCTGGCCTCCATCTCGACTCCCCTTAGCACTG
>NW_027844703.1:0-263 GCF_054177405.1 Leptonychotes weddellii
TTTGGGTGCCTAATGCTAATAAAAACGATCAATGTTACTCATGTTCATAATCTAGTGCATTAAGGTCTCATCCTGAAAGTTGTCCTTAATGAAAATTAGTACTAATATCTTCATTTTCAGGTCATTATTTCATAGTGGAAGCTGACATAAAGGAGTTCACAGCTCTGAAGGCTGACAAGCGCTTTCACGTGATCCTGAATATCTTACGACACTGCCGGAGGCTCTCAGAGGTCCGAGGGGGGGGCCTTACCCGATACGTTATA
>NW_027844704.1:0-263 GCF_054177405.1 Leptonychotes weddellii
CTGAGCCACCCAGGTGCCCTGTTTACAGACATTTCAAAATAGCCTCAGACTAGAGCAGTCTAAGTGTCCATCACCAATAAAATGTATAAATATGTTGTGGTCTATTCCTTCAATGGACTGCATCACCAATAACATGTATAAATGTGTTGTGGTCTATTCCTGCAATGGACTGCATCACCAATAACATGTATAAATGTGTGTGGTCTGTTCCTTCAATGGACTGCTACACAGCTCCTAGAATGGACAAAGTGCTGTGGCACATG
>NW_027844705.1:0-263 GCF_054177405.1 Leptonychotes weddellii
TCCCTGGGAGCCCACAAGAGAAAAAGTGCAGCAGATTCGGGACTGCTTCTCAGACTCAGCAGAGCAGGGGGGCTTGGCAATCAGTTTGGAGAACACGGACGTCCCAGAGCAGCGCACTGAGGCCAGCTCTGAATGGGACCCAACATCTTCACCAGACCATGGGACTGAAAACCTCTGGTGTTGAGACTAGTTTCCTCCACGCTCAGCCTTTCAGAAAACAAAACAAAACGAAACGAAATGAAAAACCCCAACGCATAAGAGCT
>NW_027844706.1:0-263 GCF_054177405.1 Leptonychotes weddellii
AAAGCTTTATTGAATTTAACTGATATACCACAAACTGCATATTTAATGTATTCATTTGATGACTTCTGATTTATGTATATACTTGCAAAATTATCAACACAATCAAGATAATTAATACGTCCATCACTTCCAAAAATTTCCTGATGCCTCTTTGTAATCTTTCTCTCATGGTCTTCCCAATGCCCCCAGATTCCATATCTAAGTAATGATCTGTTTTTTGTCACTATATAAATTTGCATTTTCTAGAATTTTATGAAAATGGA
>NW_027844707.1:0-263 GCF_054177405.1 Leptonychotes weddellii
TCAGACCATAATGCTTTAAAACTGGAACTCAATCACAAGAAAACATTTGGAAGAAATTCAAACACTTAGAAGCTAAAGACCACCCTGCTCAAGAATGTTTGGGTCAACCAGGAAATCAAAGAGCTTAAATTCATGGAAACCAATGAGAATGAAAACACATCACTCCAAACCTATGGTATACTGCAAAGGCAGTCCTAAGGGGGAAATACATAGCCATCAAAGCCTCACTAAAAAAAACTGAAAAATCTCAAATTCACCAACTA
>NW_027844708.1:0-263 GCF_054177405.1 Leptonychotes weddellii
CCTCTTGTCCTCTGACATCTAAAACTATTTTCTGGCAGTATTTATTTTCTTGGTACTTTACACATTGTCTTTATTTCTAATACCAGCTATAATTGTTTACTTGGGAAGGGACTTTATTTTTTCCACAAAGTAAACAATATCTTAATCACTTCTCTAAATTATTACTTCTATGGAAAAGTGGATATATGGTGTCTGTGCCCTCATCACTGTATGAAAGTAATGGACATGGGCTGAGTAGCA
Source organism: Leptonychotes weddellii (assembly GCF_054177405.1). Lineage (NCBI taxonomy): Eukaryota > Metazoa > Chordata > Mammalia > Carnivora > Phocidae > Leptonychotes > Leptonychotes weddellii. The sequence goes on from NW_027844708.1 coordinate 241, forward strand.
TCATCCCCCTTTAATGTGGCCTG
>NW_027844709.1:0-263 GCF_054177405.1 Leptonychotes weddellii
TATCTTTAACTCATCTCCATTTCCCCTAGTGGACATTACAAACCTTGCTTTCCTAACTTACTGGAGATCAACACTTTCTAGGGATGACTTTCTCTCAAAGGCTACCAAGAAAACAAAGAGAGCAAATGCTAATCCTACACCTTTCTATCATCAAACCCAATACCTATCTATATTTGCAGTCATCTTTCCCATCTTCCTTCCAGACTCATAACATAAAGTGTCATCCTGTTCTCAGGCAATTCTTTCACCTATGATTTTTAGTC
>NW_027844710.1:0-263 GCF_054177405.1 Leptonychotes weddellii
GCACAAACAATGAATCATGGAACACTTCATCTAGAACTAATGATGTAATGTATGGGGATTAACATAAGAATAAAAAAAAAAAAAGAAAAAAGAAAGAAAAGTCATCCCTGAAATGCACAGTGAAGGGTTTTAGAAAGAATTGGTTTGCCTGCAGAGACAAGGGAGCAATGCAATTTAGTCCCTGTGTAAAAAGTGTCAGCCAGAGGGAATGATGGGGTGTCTTTGAGCAGTCCCAGCAAATTGAACAAAGAATGCGAAACAGA
>NW_027844711.1:0-2140 GCF_054177405.1 Leptonychotes weddellii
GGGACTGGGTCAAACTGGTGAGAGGCATTCCTTGGTCTAAAAGCCATGGCTAGAGCTCAGCTCCAGCCAATTGCTGGCAATAGAAACAGAGCCCTCTCCCCCCACATTGCTAGGTATTTTGACTTTTTTTTTTCTCAATAAAACCTGGCAGTCCTGCCTTTTCTGTACCATCTGTCAAGTTTTAAATATTGGCTACAGCGTAACTAAAATAATTTGTTCAAAATACTCATTATGCCCTTTTACTAGGCTCAGCTTGCAGGAGAAATTATATTAACCAGCCTACGGGGACAGAGGGCTTTGTTTACATGGCAGGTTTCGGCGGCCAGTGAAATACAGGTGGGATCGATGTGTATGACTGCTGAGCAGAAGCTTTAAGAACCATTGAGTGGTTCCGCTATCATTCTTTTCCCTCTGCTCCAAGAAAGCATATCCCAGACAGGGGCTGCCCCCTCAGCCTCTATGTCAGCATAAACAGACCGTGAGGCAGAGCTGGGGTTACCCCTCAACTGACCCGAATGTGGCCAAGAAAGAAAGTGCGATTTATTGAAAGTCACTAAGATTATGGGTTGTTACTGTATAGAAGCTGACGGATACATTTGCCAATTAAAATATTGTTTTGGAAACATGATGGAAACCATAAATCTGTGGGTTTTCACTTGTAAACCTGCGTTCTATGGAACAGAGTCTAACTTTCTTTCCCCAACAAGTGGGGTCCTTTCCTAGCTATGCAGGCTCGTCTGCCTTGACCCCGCTCTGCCCTAGTCATATGACATTCCTTGTGAGTCACCATGCACAAGGGACACTTTGCATATGCCTGCATGTATTCTAGCCTCTGTCTGGAATATCTGCCTTCTCCTCTTCAGCTAACTCCTTGCCCTTAAGATGCAACTTGAGATCTACCCTCTTTGAATCAGCTTCCTTGCCCTTATACCTCTTGACTCTCTGGTAGGATTAGGTTCCTCTTCTACATACCTTCAGAACACACTGTTCAGGTTTTGCTCTTCCATAATCCTTATGACCCTTTATTGTTAATTATTGGTTTATTTGTCTGTCTCTCCCCACTGGAACTATGAGTTCTTGACGGCAGGATCTGTGCTGGTCTTGTTTACTGCTTTCACGCAACAAATATTAAGTGAATGAATGAGAGTTTTCTCACAAAGCAGAAAATGGACCAGTGTGCCTCTTGGGGCTCTAACCATAATTATATAATTGCTGAATATAAGAGCACAAAATCCTCAAAAGAAATCTGAGCTGCTCATAAGCATTCCAAGAATAAAACTATGTCAACTTCATGGGACGCCTGGGTGGCTCAGTTGGTTAAGCGACTGCCTTCGGCTCAGGTCATGATCCTGGAGTCCCTGGATCGAGTCCCGCATCGGGCTCCCTGCTCAGCAAGGAGCCTGCTTCTCCCTCTAACCCTCCCCCCTCTCATGTACTCTCTCTCTCTCATTCTCGCTCTCTCAAATAAATAAATAAATCTTTAAAAAAAAAACTGTCAACTTCAGACACACTTTAGGAGGGTGGACAAAGTTTAATTGAAATGGGGTGCAGAAGTATACTAAGAGTTTGCAATACACAGATCAAGATAACATGACCCCATGCCCCTTCAGAAGTTCACATAAAGAATTATGATGAATAGGGATGCCTGGGTGGCTCAGTCGGTTAAGCGTCTGCCTTTGGCTCACATCATAATCTCAGGGTCCTCGGATCTAGCCCCGCATCAGGTTCCATGCTCAGCACAGAGTCTGCTTAGGATTCTATCTCTTCCTCTCCCTCTGTCCCTTCCCCTGCTTACACATGCTCTCTCTCAAATAAACAAATAAATCTTAAAAAAAAAAAAAGAATTGTGATGAATAGCTCTCACAGGTGGGAAATAGCCTAACTCCATAAATAATGCATTACTTTTCAGGAGAAAAATAAGGACAGCTAGCAACTGGTGGGGGAGAAAGAAAAATAATTTAAATTTAAGAAGCAGATACCCCATGGGAACAGTTTAAGCCACTTCTCAAATTAGGTGGCTCTCCTTGGCTTCCAAACTCAACTACTGAGTAGCTCTCTTAGGCAGGCAAGTGGGATCATTGATGGCCTGATAAAGGCTGCCCCTTCTAATACCTTCAATAGGCAGAGCTGGTCCTGGAGA
>NW_027844712.1:0-263 GCF_054177405.1 Leptonychotes weddellii
GCGCCTGGGTGGCTCAGTTGGTTAAGCGACTGCCTTCGGCTCAGGTCCTGATCCTGGAGTCCCGGGATCGAGTCCCGCATCGGGCTCCCTGCTCGGCAGGGAGTCTGCTTCTCCCTCTGACCCTCCTCCCTCTCATGCTCTCTGTCTCTCATTCTCTCTCTCTCAAATAAATAAATAAAATCTTTAAAAAAAAAAAAAAGAAGATTACTGCCTATGTTTTCTGCTAGGAATTTTATGGTTTCGGGTGTTACATTCCAGTCTTT
>NW_027844713.1:0-263 GCF_054177405.1 Leptonychotes weddellii
CGACACCAAGGCCCCAACAGGTAACAAGAGAAAGATGGTCAATCGGAATTGAATTTTGAACATATGGATTTGAGTGTGCATGGCCCCAAAGATGTGGTCTGGGATGAGAGACTTTGTAAAGAAAGTCCTAAAGATCAAAAAAGACAGTGAGTTCTAGTAGTGATCTCAGTGGGCTCATAGCTGGTAGCCATCACTCTGCTTGATAGTAATGAGCTGCTCACGAAACCACTCAACCCACTAGAAGGGAGAAGTAAAGTTGTGCA
>NW_027844714.1:0-263 GCF_054177405.1 Leptonychotes weddellii
CCCCGACCCCCACCCCAGACTGAGGTTGTCAGCTTTCACAATCCCCTGGGAATAGTCTGAGGGAATTTTGTCCCACATCACCTGGGGGCATCTGTCAAGTGCTAACTTAGGCCACAGAGCTCCCCACAGGGCCCTGCCCATCCCCACACCGGGATATGTGGGTGGCCTCAGGAAGAAGGACACTGTCTAGGGGCTAGGGGCACCCTGGACCTCACTGTCCTGGCAGTGGTGACCTCCTGGCACTCTAGGCACCAGAGATGGAG
>NW_027844715.1:0-263 GCF_054177405.1 Leptonychotes weddellii
AACAGAGACTATCAAAATAAATTTGAAAGATTAACAAAAATCACAAATAGAATTTCTAGAAATGGGGGGGGCAGGGGGAAGCATTAGAAACTCACCTCTGAATACCTCCAGGGCTGAAAGTGTCCCCTTGTATTATTTACAGGCACTGCACTATTTTACATGTATTCTCTCTTTTCATCTTCCTAGTGACACAGGTGAAGTAGGGACTATCATTTGTTCCTATTTTGTGCTTGAGGAAACCAAGGCTCAGAGAACTTAGCTTG
>NW_027844716.1:0-263 GCF_054177405.1 Leptonychotes weddellii
CGTTGATTTTATCCTGAGACAGGACAAAATAACCCTCCCCCACGGTGTACAGTGGCATTGTCCAAAGTCCTTTCTTAAGGAACTTAGGACGTTGAGGAGGCTCATCAGCTTCCCATGCCCTCTGAATCTCCATCCTAGATATTCTCAGTATATATGTTAAAGGCTCTCAGAGTTCACACACACACACACACACACACACCCATTTAATCTTTTTTTTTAATTTTTTTATTCTTATATTATCCCCATACATTGCATCATTAGTT
>NW_027844717.1:0-263 GCF_054177405.1 Leptonychotes weddellii
AGATCAAGACTGTAGCCGAGATCAAGAATCAGACACTCAACTGACTGAGCCACCCAGGCACCCCGAGCCTTTACATTTTTAAAATCAAGCAGACCAGAATGGCTACATTCAAAGGAGTGTTTTCCTGACAGCCACGGAGGCTCTTCACCAACCCACGGAGATCATTCCAAGTCCAACTCTAACTCCAGAGGATGACAGCGAGGCGGCGGCCACACCAAGCTGGCATCAGCCCTTCAAGTCACTTAGTCTGTAATAGAAATGGT
>NW_027844718.1:0-263 GCF_054177405.1 Leptonychotes weddellii
CCTCTTGTCCTCTGACATCTAAAACTATTTTCTGGCAGTATTTATTTTCTTGGTACTTTACACCTTGTCTTTATTTCTAATACCAGCTATAATTGTTTACTTGGGAAGGGACTTTATTTTTTCCACAAAGTAAACAATATCTTAATCACTTCTCTAAATTATTACTTCTATGGAAAAGTGGATATATGGTGTCTGTGCCCTCATCACTGTATGAAAGTAATGGACATGGGCTGAGTAGCATCATCCCCCTTTAATGTGGCCTG
>NW_027844719.1:0-263 GCF_054177405.1 Leptonychotes weddellii
GGATTGCACATCACCAGCAACAATCACCAAGCAAGTGATTGGTGATTAGGACTGCTGTCCAGCGGAAAGCAACTAACTGTAAAATGCCTTCAATGATTCAGTCTGATTTCTAGAGATCTTGAAAGGTGAAAAAACGGAGTAGCTCAGAATTCATAAAATCATGTAGACACCATTGATTGAGCCCTTCCTATGCTGAACGACACTGTGATGGTTTTCAGATGAGGAAATGTCTCTCAGGATCTCTGCCCCTCAGTCTCCCTCCA
>NW_027844720.1:0-263 GCF_054177405.1 Leptonychotes weddellii
TTATTTATTTATTTATTTATTATTTATTTATTTTATTTATTTATTTTGACAGAGAGAGAGACAGCGAGAAAGGGAACACAAGCAGGGGGAGCGGGAGAGGGAGAAGCAGGCTTCCCGCCGAGCAGGGAGCCCGATGTGGGGCTCGATCCCAGGACCCTGGGACCATGACCTGAGCCGAAGGCAGACGCTTAACGACTGAGCCACCCAGGCGCCCCAAGTTGATACAAACTTTTTTTTTTTTAAAGATTTTATTTGTTTATTTG
>NW_027844721.1:0-263 GCF_054177405.1 Leptonychotes weddellii
GGGAATCTCCTTCCTGCCCCCACCTCCACCCACCTTCCACCATCCATGCAGCCATGGAGACTCCGACTCAGAACTTGCATGACTCCCGCAGGACCCAGGTTGAGAGGACACCCTAGTGACTTCACCCTCTGAGCCAGGCCAGGCCAGGCCCTCCCAGCACCTTCGAATTAATCCTCCAACTACCGTGAAGTGAGGTCATTCCCACCTGCTGAGTGGGAGCCCCCGCCCCCCCAGCATGTGTTGAATGAACGAACGAACAGGGG
>NW_027844722.1:0-2139 GCF_054177405.1 Leptonychotes weddellii
AGAGGGTATTATGCTAAGTGAAATAAGTCAATCAGAGAAAGACATGTATCATATGATCTCACTGATATGAGGAATTCCTAATCTCAGGAAACAAACTGAGGGTTGCTGAAGTGGTGGGGGGTGAGAGGTATGGGGTGGCTGAGTGATAGACATTGGGGAGGGTATGGGCTATGGTGAGCACTGTGAATTGTGTAAGACTGTTGAATCACAGACCTGTAGCTCTGAAACAAATAATACATTATATGTTAAAAAAATAAATAAAGAAGAAGATAGTAGGAAGGGAAAAAAGAAGGAGGGGGAATTAGAAGGAAAGACGACTATGGACTCTGAGAAAGAAACTGAGGGTTCTAGAGGGGAGGAGGGTGGGGGGATGGATATTAAAGAGGGCACGTATTAAATGGAGCACTGGGTGTTATATGCAAACAATGAATTATGGAACATTACATCAAAAACTAATGGTGTAATGTATGGTGATTAACATAACATAATAAAATAAAATTTAAAAAAAAAAAGGTTAAGATCACATAGCAGCTGAAGTGGCAAAGTCAAGGTTCAAAGCCTGGTATGTAATACCTCTAAGCCAGTTCAATTTCAGTCTAAAATTAACATGTTTCTGAAGGTTAAAGATTCACTGGGAAATATTTCCTAATTGTTGTTTCTCCATTGAACACCTAGTTTATTATATGCAAACAATGAATCATGGAACACTACATCAAAAACTAATGATGTAATGTATGGTGATTAACATAACATAATAATAATAAAAAAAAAAGAAAAGAAAAAAATAAAACAAAAATAGTAAAAATAATGTGAGAGAATTCTGGCCTTTCTATTGCAACAGAGCTTAATCTTGTTTTGATCTAAAATATGCCCCATTTGGCCTTTTTTTCTTTTTTTCTCCCTTGTATATTTTAAGTCAGAATATCAATAGAATGTGAAAAGGTTGGCCATTCTGGAGAGACAATCTAGTGGTCCATATAAGTATGTAAAGTTTTTCCTACTCAGTTGCAATTACAATACAAGGATAGAATTAAATGTCATGAATTCAATGAAATGGCAGTTTAATATTTCCAGTATTTTATTTTTCAAAGGCTCCCATAAGTATTTATGTAAAATAATATGGGTATTATTTTAAAATTAATTTTATATTAATATTTTATGAAAGAGACCAATGGTATCATAAAATACCTCATATTTTGTATTTATTATAATAGGCAATTTTTACATTTCTTTTTTTTTAAGATTTTATTTATTTATTTGATAGAGAGAGACATAGTGAGAGAGGGAACACAACCAGAGGGAGTGGGAGAAGGAGAAGCAAGCCTCCCGCTGAGCAGAGAGACCAATGCAGGGCTCGATCCCAGGACCCTGGGATCATGACCTGAGCTGAAGGGAGACACTTAATGACTGAGCCGCCCAGGCGCCCCAATTTTTACATTTCTAATAAAATAACCATCTGACGATATAATGACACAAAATTTTTACGAAATGATTTCAAAGTTGAAACAACAGAACATAAAAATGCATCTCATGATTGGATCAATTTTATATGAATTGTCTCATTATAAAAGCATTTTAAAAGTTTCCTACAATTGGGGCACCTGGGTGGTTCAACTGGTTAAGCATCAGACTCTTGATATCAGCTCAGGTCATGATCTCAGGGTTGTGGGATCGAGCTCCATATGGAGCTCCACGTCAAGCCCCATGTCCAGACCCATGTTGGGCTCTCTGCTCAGCATGTAGTCTGCTTGAGATTCTCTCTCCCTCTCTGTCTGCCTTCCCCTCCCCCATTCACTCTTTCTCTCTCTAAAATAAATAAATAAATAAAATCTTAAAAAAAGAACTTTCCTACAATTTATTTACTTCCACTAGAAGGTAGATGATATATTTTTGCCCAATAAAAACAGAGAGGGTCTGTGTACCACATGTTTCTACTCATTTGTACTCGCTAGTAAAATTACTGTTCAAAGATCACCACACTTAAAATTCATCATAGAGGGGGGCGGAGCAAGATGGCGGAGGAGTAGTAGACCTGGATTTCTTCTCCTCACAGGAATTCAGCTGCATAGGGATCAAACCATTCTGAACACCTACAAACTCAACAGGAGATTGAAGAAAAGAAGAGCAACAACTCTCTCA
>NW_027844723.1:0-263 GCF_054177405.1 Leptonychotes weddellii
AACATCTCTTGCCATGCGATTGCCTTTCTGTGGGAATAATATTATCAACCATTTCTTGTGTGAAATATTAGCTGTCCTTAAGCTAGCTTGTGCTGACATATCCCTCAATATTATCACCATGGTGATATCAAATATGGCATTCCTGGTTCTTCCACTGCTGGTCATTTTTTTCTCCTATATGTTCATCCTCTACACCATCATGAGAATGAACTCAGCCACAGGGAGACGCAAAGCCTTTTCCACCTGCTCAGCGCATCTGACTG
>NW_027844724.1:0-263 GCF_054177405.1 Leptonychotes weddellii
ATATACTCACAGAAAAACCAGTGAGAGGATATACACCAAAAAGATTAACAGTGATATTCTTTCTAAGGTGGTATTAAAGTAGGTATTGAGTTTTCTAAATTTCCAACAATCCTGTACTTTTGCAGTCAAAGAATTAAATTATTTAAATGTGAATCTTCTGACATTAGCTTAGAATAGCCTTTAAAGAAAGCCTTGTTTCCTCATGTTCTTGTTTCCTGGAAATATCAGCCATTCACCTGCATTCAGAAAATAAAAATCTGGGG
>NW_027844725.1:0-263 GCF_054177405.1 Leptonychotes weddellii
GTATTGAGTAGGTCCCTGGCAGTCGGTACTACCTCTTGTTCTTTTTGTTGAGGTGATTTTTTCTGTCTTGTCATTTTGTGCAGAGGAGAATAGATTAATGAGAGAACAAAATGCTAGCAGAGTAACCACGTCCCCAGAAAATATACTCTAAACAAATCAGAAAAGACCTGAAGCAGTGGGATAAGAAAGGGAAAGAGAGAAAAAAGAAAAAGAAAAAAAAGAAAAAGATAAAGATAGAAACAAAAACAAACAAAACAAAACAA
>NW_027844726.1:0-263 GCF_054177405.1 Leptonychotes weddellii
CTATCTCAAAATTTTAAAGAGAGAACAACTTATATATATATATGCCAAAAATACGGGTAACTACTATGAAGGGATAGAATATGACTCTAAAAATGAAAAATAAAAATGTTTTTTTAAAAAAAGAGATTGATAAGATGTTAGTTGAAAAAGGGAAAAAGAAAAATTCAAAAAAAGAAAAAAAGACAGTTAAAAAAAAATAACTTTGAGAGACTAAAGAATCATGGTAAAAAAGCCATGAATTCTATGTGCAGTATTCCCCTAGC
>NW_027844727.1:0-263 GCF_054177405.1 Leptonychotes weddellii
CAATCTATTTACTTTCTGTACAATTAACACTGGCTAAAAAATATTTAAAAGTCCCTATTCTGACTTTTTTTTTTTTTAAAGATTTTATTTATTTATTTGAGACAGAGAGAATGAGAGAGAGAGAGCATGAGAGGGAGGAGGGTCAGAGGGAGAAGCAGACTCCCTGCCGAGCAGGGAGCCCGATGCGGGACTCGATCCCAGGACTCCAGGATCATGACCTGAGCCGAAGGCAGTCGCTTAACCGACTGAGCCACCCAGGCGCC
>NW_027844728.1:0-263 GCF_054177405.1 Leptonychotes weddellii
GAAGTTAGGCAGTGGGAATTGCCTACTATGAAGAAAACCATATTGTTCCCCCCAAAATAAAGGGGGCATCAGGCTCCCTTAAGAGAACATAGGAATAAATGTCTAATAAGTTTGTGATTCCAAAAGTAGGGAGCTACTGAGAGGAAAGACTATCTTTGAAATATTCTGAGAATTTCCAAACTTGGCAAAAAAAAAAAAAATCAAGATGCTCTGAGCTGAGGAAGGATAACTACAGAGAAACCATCCCTAGCCACATCATGGTC
>NW_027844729.1:0-263 GCF_054177405.1 Leptonychotes weddellii
AGCCGAAGGCAGATGCCCAACGACTGAGTCAACCAGGCACCCCCAGGCATGACTTTAAATGGATATGAACTCCTCATGTTGCAATGGCTTTAACATTGCCAGGCTGTTTAAAATATCACTACAGGCAACCAAGGGAACTTTCGTAAGAACTCCATGAAAAATTGTAAAACTTTGGTAAGGCATTCTTCCCCCGCCTTTGTGTATGTGTGTGTGTGTGTGTGTGTGTGTGTGAGAGAGAGAGAGAGAGAGAGATACTTCATTCA
>NW_027844730.1:0-263 GCF_054177405.1 Leptonychotes weddellii
GCTGGGACCCCAACACCTGCCTTCGGCTCAAGGAATCTCAGAGATGCTTCGACACGTCCTCTACATGTTGGCATAAACGTGAGGCTCATTGACAAGAGACAGGATGCACAACCTGTGACAGAATCTAAAAGCTGTGCCTGGATGACAGTGATGCTTTTAATAAAAGTCTTTCCCACACATTACCTGGGACATCGACCCCACTTTCCCTTTCTCAGCCTGTGCTGGTTCTCCCGAACACTTGCACGTGAATTCACACTTGCATC
>NW_027844731.1:0-263 GCF_054177405.1 Leptonychotes weddellii
TATATGTTTAGAGGTTACTGTTACTCAATAACTGTCTTCAGCATACAGGACTAAAGAATTAGAAATCTTGATAGATGAAAACTAAAGATCAATGTTAATGCAATTGATTTTTCACTTTGCAAAATTGGTCTATGGGAGAGAGTGAAACATTTTACCCGGGGAAGAAGCTGGACGTTCTTGACTTGGGAAAATGCTTCCATTAAAATAGCAGCTTGTGGTCTGAAAGTGCTTTGGGAAAAGAAGCACACAGTTTACTTTTATTT
>NW_027844732.1:0-263 GCF_054177405.1 Leptonychotes weddellii
TTCCCTGGACAGGGCTCAATCATCAAAGTATCCATTTCTCTGGGGAAAAAAAGGCAAAGAAATCGCCAAATGGGAGAGATTTAAAGGTGTTTTTCTTTTTTTAATTTTTTTTAGAAGAATTTATTTATTTGACAGAGAGAGAGATAGCGAGGGCAGGAACACAAGGGGGAATGGGAGAGGGAGAAGCAGGCTTCTTGCCGAGCAGGGAGCCGGGATGTGGGGCTCCATCCCAGGACCCTGGGATCGTGACCTGAGCCGAAGGC
>NW_027844733.1:0-2138 GCF_054177405.1 Leptonychotes weddellii
GAATCACATAGTGCCACAAGGTGGGGTGTAAGACAGCAATTCTTTCCCATCTACGGGGTCCGGATCTCAGCCACCAGTTTTGGCTCTTTCCCACAGGGCTTCTTTCTTTCTTTCCTTATGTTCATTTCTAAATAATATGCTTACGTGACCGTGTCTTCAATGAAAATTCTAAGCATTACTGATGGAATTCCCAGCACGGAAGGCGGAGACTTTGCTTTATTTACGCCCCCACCCCAGGTGGCTTCCAGCAGGTCCACAGTGACGGTGGTTCTGTGGGTCAGCGCTCAGGGCTTCCACACCCCTGCCGGAAGTTTAATCTAACTGAAGCCGCTCCGTGAGGATTCCTTTCTTCCCTCTTTCTAGAACTCCTCCCCTTCAGATGTTGGGTTACCTCTTCTCTTTTCCTCTCTTCTTTCTGGGAGATTGTGTCACATTTTTCGTCCAACCCTTCCCTTGGGTTTTTGTTTCTGGCATTTTATTTCTGGGTTCTGGGAACTGTTTTTTTTTTCTCTGTCCATTTTAATAGTCTGTCCTGAGGATGTTGCAGATAGTTTTATATAAACGTTTTTTTCCCCAAGGTGCCTGGGTAGCTCCATCTGTTAGGCAGCTGACATCAGCTCAGGTCGTGATCTTGGGGTCCTGAGATGGAGCCCCAAGTCCACGCTCAGTGGGGAGCCTGCTTCTCCCTCTGCCCCTCCCCCACTCGTGCTCTTTCTCTTTCAAATGAATAAATAAAATCTTAAAAAAAAAAAGGTTTCCCCCTGCATGGTTTTCATTGCCTCCAACTTGTTTTTTTTTTCTTTTCTTTCTTTCCTGTGTGTACGTCTGTCCTTCACATGAGACTCTTTCCTTAAATGTGTAGTGACCCCAAGCGCTTTGTGCCCCTACTTAGGAGTGGTTCTGTAAACAGTGATGGGAAAGCTGTATGAGGGGCGGTGCGGAAATGTCTACACGGCAGGCCAACAGAGAGAGATGGCCTGGGGCTGCCTCACTGGGGAAGCCCAGCTGTCGGTATATTTTGTTTTTTTCTTCTCAGCCTGTTAGGTTCTTTAGTGAAAGTTCTTCATTTCCTTCCTGAGGGCTCTTCCTGACTGCTGGGGCCTGGGAGCCACCCATGGGATGGAGACGGGGAGGGCCGACTAACTGGAGCCCGTCACCCTGGGTCTCGCCCTCCTGTTCTGGGGATGGTGCTCCCACCCACGGCAGGGCAGGTGTCCTCAGCCTGGAGTGCCTCTCTCCCAGCCCTCCCGGAGAACCAACTCCAGGGTTACACCACAGAGACGGAGGGTGGTCAGACTCGACATGAGGTTGTTCAGGAGATCTGGGACCTCGCTGCTTTTCAAGCTGACCTTCCACCAGTTCTCCTGGTTTTGGCTCCTGTTTTGCCCTCATTTCCAAAGATAAGTGGTCTTGCCAATTCCTGAACCTTTGGTGGGAGGTGGGGGTGCTGCTTTGCAAAGCAGACAGATTTTTGTGCTCTCCTAGTGCTGGCTTGGAATTGAGCTCTCTGGGGTTTGCTGAGTCAGCTACCTCTTGCCCATTTGTTTTCTAGTATCCAGAATGCTGTGATGGTGGCTGTCTCCTGTCCCTTCCACCTAGCTGTGTTCACACCTTCAAAAGCACCTGTCAGTGCTCTTTACTGGAGTTGTGGGTTTTTTTTTTTTTTTTAAAGATTTATTCATATGAAAGACACAGAGAGAGAGCGAGACAGAGAGAGAACAAGCAGGTGAGGGGGACAGGGAGAAGCAGACTCTCCGAGGGGCTTGATCCCAGGACCCTGGGACCATGACCTGAGCTGAAGGCAGGCACTTAACTGACTAAACCACCCAGGTGCCCCTGGAGTTGTGGGGTTTTTAAATCTGTCATCTTTAACTAGAAGTTTGCATTTAACTTTTGATTTTCTTATTAATTTAGGAGGTATTATAAAGTGTGTGTTTTTTAAAATTTGAGAGAGAGAGAGAGAGCGCACGCCCATGTGCATGACAGTGGGTGGGGGCAGAGGGAGAGGGAGAGAGAATCTCAAGTAGACGCCCCCTGAGCACAGAGCCCAATGCGGGGCTCAACTCGCGACCCTGAGATCATGACTTGAGCCAAAATCAAGAGTTGGATGCTTAACCAACTGAGCCACCCAGGCGCCC
>NW_027844734.1:0-263 GCF_054177405.1 Leptonychotes weddellii
GAGGAGGTGCCAACGTGTCACAGAAGACATGCCATCACACAAATAATAGTTTTAAAAACATTACCTTTTTTTTTTTTTTAAAGATTTTATTTATTTATTTGAGAGAGAGAGAATGAGAGAGAGCACATGAGAGGGGGGAGGGTCAGAGGGAGAAGCAGACTCCCTGCCGAGCAGGGAGCCCGATGCGGGACTCGATCCCGGGACTCCAGGATCATGACCTGAGCCGAAGGCAGTCGCTTAACCAACTGAGCCACCCAGGCGCC
>NW_027844735.1:0-263 GCF_054177405.1 Leptonychotes weddellii
AAAATAAAGTTTAAAAAAAATTTTTTTTAGATTAAAAACATCTGGGGGGATAGAAGTGACACATAATATCGTGTAAGTGTAAGGTGCAGGGGTGCTGGGGGAACGCGCTTCTATATCGCAACATGATCACTACAGCAGCCTTCGCTAACCCCTTTATCCCGTCACATATTTCTCACTTCTTAAAGTTTTTTTTTTTTTTATTTGAGAGAGAGGATGAGAGGAGAGAGAGCACATGAGAGGGGGGAGGGTCAGAGGGAGAAGCA
>NW_027844736.1:0-263 GCF_054177405.1 Leptonychotes weddellii
GTGCTCACCTCCTTGGTCTGTGCCTCAGTTTCCACGGTGCTGGCGTGGGTCAGCCAGCGACCCCTCCCCTCCCCCAGGGAACTTTCTTTCTGTGTTGTTCGCAGCCTCAGGATGTGTCTGGTGTTTGCACAAGGCCTCTGAGGATCTGGGGGGTTTGGATTTGGGGGTGGCAGTGGGGTGGTGAGAAGACATCCCCCCCTCGCCCTGGGCTGAGGATGCCCCCATTGAAATCTCCCCACGACTCTGAGGCAGGTTGTGTTAGG
>NW_027844737.1:0-263 GCF_054177405.1 Leptonychotes weddellii
TGTCTTCTTTGGAAAAATGTCTATTTAGTTCCTCTGACCATTTAAAAATTTTAAAAAAGGGGCGCCTGGGTGGCTCAGTTGGTTAAGCGACTGCCTTCGGCTCAGGTCATGATCCTGGAGTCCCTGGATCGAGTCCCGCATCGGGCTCCCTGCTCGGCAGGGAGTCTGCTTCTCCCTCTGACCCTCCCCCCTCTCATGTACTCTCTCTCATTCTCTCTCTCTCAAATAAATAAATAAAATCTTTAAAAAAAAAATAAAATAAA
>NW_027844738.1:0-263 GCF_054177405.1 Leptonychotes weddellii
AAGAAACTGCCAAACTGTCTTGCAAGGTGGCTGTACCATTCGGTCTTCCCACCCGTTGCTCCACATCCTTGTAGACATTTCGTGTTGTCAGCATTTTGTATTTTTGCCCTTCTATTTTTATTTACTTTTCACAAAGTCTGCTTGAGATTCTCTCTCACCCTCTGCCTCTGCCCCTCCCCCTGCTCATGCTCAAGCTCTATCTCTAAAATAAATAAAGAAAGAAATCTTTAATAAAAAAGAAAGAAAAAAAAATCTCTGCCCAT
>NW_027844739.1:0-263 GCF_054177405.1 Leptonychotes weddellii
GGCTGACCAGTGGTGGGGAGGAACTGTGGGACAGCCCTAAGCCCAGGTGCCCTGCCCACCTACTCCCCCCCCCACCCCCACCCCCACCCCAGATGGAAGCCCACGAATGACTGCGAGCATAAATGTGGAGGCTCCTGTTTGGGAGTGGATGAGGTTTGAGAGGGTAGGAGACGCCGAACTGACAATTCAGGCAGCCAAATTCAATTTGAGGGAATTTGGTTCAGTGCTTTCCATTAACAACCCTCTAAGAAAAATATAATTCC
>NW_027844740.1:0-263 GCF_054177405.1 Leptonychotes weddellii
CACACCTGACCCCAGCAGGTGCCCCAGACAGATCAGGGCACACACACACACAGAGGGAGCGGGGCCCGCGGGGCAGGGAGCTAGAACACCGGGAAGCGCTGGATCAGAACAGAAAAGACAGCCAAGAGGCCAGCACAGCCGCAAGCAGGACCTTGGCCATTCCCTTACGCCCCAGCCTCGCTTCCCTCTGCGGCCACCACGTCTCTGTTCTCCAGCCAAGATGACTTCTTTCCTCCCATTTATTCAACAAACCCTTCCTCGGC
>NW_027844741.1:0-263 GCF_054177405.1 Leptonychotes weddellii
AAAGGCCGTTATTCTTAGTCTCTGAGTGGTGCTTTTTCAAAACATCTGTCCTTGTTTCGTGCATGTGATACCGTCTGGTTTTTTTCCCAAGGATATTAACATCCTTGAATTTGCCTACCCCCTTGCATAGCCTCTTTTGCTCCACATCGCTTCTTCTTCCTCTTTTTTTTTTTTTAAAGATTTTATTTATTTATTTGACAGAGATAGAGAGAGAACACAAGCAAGGGGAGCAGCAGAGTGAGAGGGAGAAGCAGGCTTCCCGC
>NW_027844742.1:0-263 GCF_054177405.1 Leptonychotes weddellii
GGGCGGCCGCAGCCCCACGTCCACCGCATCTTGGGCTCCCGAGCTGGGAGAGCACATGGCCAAGAGCCAGTTAAGCTCCCTTATTTTATAAAGGGGGACTCCAAGACCGGGGGGAGATGCCAACTTACCGCACGTCCTGCCCCAAGTGGCCCCTTCCCCAGCTGTGCCCATTCTGCGTCTTCCGGGGCCCCCTCTGCACGGGGCTGGGGTGCCCAGCCTCCTGAGCTGCCTGCAGCTGGTACTCCTCTCTCCTCCCTCTGCCA
>NW_027844743.1:0-263 GCF_054177405.1 Leptonychotes weddellii
CATTACAGTATGAGAAGCACTGCTGGATAAAAACACACTCGAATTTAGCTAGCTGAAGTCCTGGCCTGCAGATCTGGAAGAAGAAACAGGAAATGCAGCCAGTCGTCCTTCTGCCCCCAGCTTCTGCAGGACTTGCCTAGGAAAGTCTCTCTCCCCCACCCCACCCCCCTCTTAACTCAGCTTCGCAGGTTCCCTGAAGTTCCCAAAGCCCTGGGGCATCTGCTAAAGACCAGCGCTATCCCTTGCACTGTGCTAGGGCCGAC
>NW_027844744.1:0-2138 GCF_054177405.1 Leptonychotes weddellii
AAAGTTGGAAAGAACTCAAATACATGGAGGCTAAAGAGCATCCTACTAAAGAATGAATGGGTCAACCAGGAAATTAAAGAAGAATTAAAAAAAATTCATGGAAACCAATGAAAATGAAAACACAACTGTTCAAAATCTTTGGGATGCAGCAAAGGCGGTCCTAAGAGGAAAGTATATAGCAATACAAGCCTTTCTCAAGAAACAAGAAAGGTCTCAAGTACACAACCTAACCCTACACCTAAAGGAGCTGGAGAAAGAACAGCAAATAAAGCCTAAATCCAGCAGGAGAAGAGAAATAGTAAAGATCAGAGCAGAAATCAATGAAATAGAAACCAAAAGAACAGTAGAATAGATCAACGAAACTAGGAGCTGGTTCTTGGAAAGAATTAATAAGATTGATAAACCCCTGGCCAGACTTATCAAAAAGAAAAGAGAAATGACCCAACTAGAGAAAATCATGAATGAAAAAGGAGCAATCACAACCAACACCAAAGAAATACAAACAATTACAAGAACATATTATGAGGAACTATATGCCAGCAAATTAGATAAAATCTGGAAGAAGTGGATGCATTCCTAGGGATGTATAAACTACCAAAACTGAACCAGGAAGAAATAGAAAACCTGAACTGACCCATAATCACCAAGGAAATTGAAGCAGTAATCAAAAATCTCCCAACAAACAAGAGCCCAGGGCCAGATGGCTTTCCAGGGGAATTTTACCAAACATTTAAGGAAGAATTAATACCTATTCTTCTGAAACTGTTCCAAAAAATAGAAATGGAAGGAAAACTTCCAAAATCATTTTATGAGGCCAGCATTACCTTGATCCCAAAATCAAAGACCCCATTAAAATGAAGAATTACAGACCAATATCCCTGATGAACATGGATGCAAAAATTCTCACCAAAATACTAGCCAACAGGATCCAACAGTACATCAAAAGGATTATTCACCATGACCAAGTGGGATTTATTCCTGGGCTGCAAGATTCGTTCAACATCTGCAAATCAATCAATGTAATACAATACATTACATTAAAAGAAAGAATAAGAACCATCTTTGACAAAGCAGGAAAGAATGTCCAATGGAAAAAAGACAGTTTCTTCAACAACTGGTGTTGGGAAAATTGGACAGTCACGTGCAGAGGAATGAAACCGGACCATTTCCTTACACCACACACAAAAATAGACTCAAAATGGATGAAAGACCTAAATGTGAGACAGGAGTCCATCAAAATCCTAGAGGAGAACACAGGCAGCAACGTCTTAGACCTCAGCTGCAGCAATTTCTTCCTAGAAACATCGCCAAAGGCAAGGGAAGCAAGGGCAAAAATGAACTATTGGGACTTCATCGAGATAAAAAGCTTTTGCACAGCAAAGGAAACAGTCAACAAAACCAAAGACAACCGACAGAATGGGAGAAGATATTTGCAAATGACATATCAGATAAAGGGCTAGTATCCAAGATCTATAAAGAACTTATCAAACTCAACACCCAAAGAACAAATAATCTAATCAAGAAATGGGCAGAAGACATGAACAGACATTTTTCCAAAGAAGACATCCAAATGGCCATCAGACACATGAAAAAGTGCTCAACATTGGTCAGCATCAGGGAAATACAAGTCAAAATCACAATGAGATGCCACCTCATACCAGTCAGAATGGCTAAAATTAACAAGTCAGGAAATGACAGATGTTGACGAGGATGCCGAGAAAGGGGAACCTTCCTACACTGTTGGTGGGAATGCAAGCTGGTGTAGCCACTCTGGAAAACAGGGAGGTAGGTAGGGAGGTTCCTCAAAAAGTTGAAAATAGAGCTACTGTAGGACCCAGCAATTGCTCTACTGGGTATTTACCCCAAAGATACAAATGTAGTGATCCAAAGTGGTATGTGCACCCCAAAATTTATAGCAGCAATGTCCACAATAACCAAACTATGGAAAGAGCCAAGATGTCCATCCACAGATGAATGGATAAAGAAGATGTGGTATATATATATACAATGGAATATTATGCAGCCATCAAAAAACAAACAAAAACACAAAATCTTGCCATTTGCAATGATGTGGTTGGAACTGGAGGGTATTATGCTGAGTGAAGTAAGTCAATCAGAGAAAGACATGTATCATATGA
>NW_027844745.1:0-263 GCF_054177405.1 Leptonychotes weddellii
AGTCAACACAAATTTATAGTGAAATTTGCTATTACTAACTTTATGCATGAAATATAAATTAACATTTTCCTTAAAAAATAAAATAGGAAACCAGATAGGAAAAGAAAAAACAAAAACAAAAATACCCAGAAAACCCAAATTAGCCGATTAACATGGTGAAAATAGAAAAAATCATCAATATACTTTTCTTTTTTTAATTATATTTTATTATGTTATGCTAGTCACCATACAATACATCATTAGTTTTTGATGTAGTGATCCAC
>NW_027844746.1:0-263 GCF_054177405.1 Leptonychotes weddellii
GGTGCTGGTCTGCAGGAGCTCGGTGCCTACACGGCTGGGAGCACATTGACGGCCCTCCTGCGGTGAAGCCGGGTGTGACAGGTGTGACAGTGTGCAAACCGGCAGGTGGAGGTGGAACCCCAAGGAGAAGCCAGGACGTGCATTCAGGAGAGTCAGGGACGCCGCTCTGTGGGGTGAGGCAGGAGGGGACAGGGGTGTCTGCACACGAGGGGCAGGGAACGCGGCAAGATGACGGGGAAATGGGGCCGCGGGGCCCTCGGCTG
>NW_027844747.1:0-263 GCF_054177405.1 Leptonychotes weddellii
CCCACCTCTCCACCCATGTACAGCCTCTTCTTATTATTTACATTCACAACCAAAGTGGTACATTTGTTACAGTTGATGAATCTTCTTTGACATATCTTAATCACCAGAAGTCCATAGTTTACATTAGGGTTCATGCTTTGCTTTGTACCTTCTATAGATTTGAACAAATATATAATGACATGTGTCCATCATTATATTTATTTATTTATTTATTTATTTATTTTTTATTCTTATGTTAATCCCCATACATTACATCATTAGTT
>NW_027844748.1:0-263 GCF_054177405.1 Leptonychotes weddellii
CACACCTGACCCCAGCAGGTGCCCCAGACAGATCAGGGCACACACACACACAGAGGGAGCGGGGCCCGCGGGGCAGGGAGCTAGAACACCGGGAAGCGCTGGATCAGAACAGAAAAGACAGCCAAGAGGCCAGCACAGCCGCAAGCAGGACCTTGGCCATTCCCTTACGCCCCAGCCTCGCTTCCCTCTGCGGCCACCAAGTCTCTGTTCTCCAGCCAAGATGACTTCTTTCCTCCCATTTATTCAACAAACCCTTCCTCGGC
>NW_027844749.1:0-263 GCF_054177405.1 Leptonychotes weddellii
AGACTTCATCTAAAACTAATGATGGAATGTATGGGGATTAACATAAGAATAAAAAAAAATCGCAAAAAAAAAAAACACATAATTTTTTTTTTTTACGTATAAGTACGTCTCATCTAATACTTGGGACACCACTTATATTAAAACTATGTGTGCAATAAAAAAAAAAATAAATAAATAAAAAAAATAAATTCACCACCACAGGCTCTGGGCACCCAGGAAGGCTGCCTCCTTGGAATTGCGCTCTCAGGTTTTACCCTGGAGGC
>NW_027844750.1:0-263 GCF_054177405.1 Leptonychotes weddellii
TTCAAATTCTATTTGTTTTCACAATTTTTACATTACTTGCCCAAAATATGCAATTGGAAGCTTAATATGCTAATATGGTGTGGGGAATGGAATGGAGAAGTGAGAGGAATTATGTGATTGGGGAAAGCTTTATGTTAAGGTGAGGCTTGATCTAGATACTGAAAGATGAAAATTTGTCTTTCAAAAAAAGCAGGGTGTAGTAAGCATGTTTATTAAGAGTGGGGGAATAGGAGTAAAAAGTGTGTGTGTGTGTGTGTGTGCAT
>NW_027844751.1:0-263 GCF_054177405.1 Leptonychotes weddellii
GAAACAAAACAACAACAACAACAAAGAATCCTTCCACAGCCCATAAAGCCCCCCATGATCTTGTCCTAGTTAATCTCTCACCACACCTTCTAGCACTACATCACTCCACACCTCAACAATCTTCAGCCCCACCATCATTCTATTTCTTCCATCTGCCAGGAGACATTCCTGCCTCAGGACCTCTGCACGTGCTGCTCTTACTAGCAGGGTATTCTCCCCAGCTCCGCCATCCTTCTCATCCTTCAGGCCTTAGTTCAAATGTC
>NW_027844752.1:0-263 GCF_054177405.1 Leptonychotes weddellii
TGTGATTTTCCTTATTTTTTGCACTTTTATATATTCTATTTTTTTTTTTTTAGCATTGAACATATATTATTATTATTATTTTTAAAGATTTTATTTATTTATTTGACAGAGACAGAGATAGCGAGAGCAGGAACACAAGCAGCGGGAGTGGGAGAGGGAGAGCAGGCTTCCCGCCAAGGAGGGAGCCCGATGTGGGACTTGATCCCAGGACCCTGGGATCATGACCTGAGCCGAAGGCAGACGCTTAACGACTGAGCCACCCA
>NW_027844753.1:0-263 GCF_054177405.1 Leptonychotes weddellii
CTTGCACTGAAAATGCTAAGACAAAGGTCTTCTATCCCCCTTTGGACAGGAGGGAGGTAGGTTTTGACTTTGGGAGTTGCTGGCAGCCACCTTGTGTCCACAAGTGGTGCTACCTTTGGATGAAGTCAGAGCTATGGATGGTAGAGTAGAGAGATGGTCCTTAGGCTGGATCAAGCCTCATGCAAAACTTATCCTTCTTCTTTTTTTTTTTTTTTAAAGATTTTATTTATTTATTTGAGAGAGAGAATGAGATACAGAGAGCA
>NW_027844754.1:0-263 GCF_054177405.1 Leptonychotes weddellii
GCTCAGCTGGGGCTGGGTCCTGGATACTCACCCACTGGCCTTGTCCCTGCTCCCATGACCCTCTTCCTGTGCCCTAACTAGCACTCTATAGTCACCCTGGGTGACGACCTCAAGACTGCAGTGTCAGGGCAAGTGCAGGGGCTCATCCACATCCATCCACATGCCCAAGGCAGCCAGATCTTCTGCTGGGCACTGAAAATGCCTAATGAATGGGTGAATGCAGGGATGGATGAATGACTGATGGATGGGTGGGTGGATGGATG
>NW_027844755.1:0-2138 GCF_054177405.1 Leptonychotes weddellii
ATGACGTGTATCCCGGTCTCCTCTCCTTTAAACTCTGGGGAAGTTCCAATGGAAGCCTGTCTATCACTCAAGGTCCACTTTGCAGGGACAAAGTCTGTGGAGAAGCTCTGGGCCGAATAAAACAGCAATCAAGGTGGCAACAGGCCATCACATAAGGAGAAAAGGACCGACTAATAACAGTGCACAGTCATCTTACAAGGATGTTAATGAGCACAAGACTATTAGCAAGGGGAAACCATGACCAAGTCAAAAGAACATGGAAAATGGAGGGTTCTTCCCAGAAATTGTGGGAATTCTAACAATCTACATATGTGCATGAGCTAGATTTGCAAAATGACCAAGCAAAGAGTGATAGCCATATTTCTAAGGAAAAGTCAGTAAATTCCTATCAGAGGACGTGTTCATTGATCAGGAAAATTCCAGAGTGACCTCTGAGTGTGCAAAGACATGCTCCCTCTAGAATATGGCCTGAAGGGACAAGACCCTGACTTTCTCTGGTAGATAAAAGTGCAGATTTTGAGCTTCAGAACAAAGGGAGGCTGCATCGTGAATGAAAGTCATGCGAGGGGGTCCAGAGAGAGAAAGAGAACCCAATTCTAGGCAGGCCATAATGGGGAGACCTGGAAGCCCACTCAGAAGCATAGGGACTCTGGGAAGCGGGAGGCAATGGATACCTGTGTCTCAATTTTAAGCTCTTTGCTCTGAAGTAATGTAATCCCTCTGGATGGTCACACATGATGACCTCAACATGGGTGTGTCTGGAGGGGGTAATCCAGAATGGAGCAAACGGGGTAGAAGTACCATCCAGTCCATACTTCTCGATGACACTCATTCCAGAAACCTCAACTTGAGGGCGCATTTATTCTTTTTTGGTACCATATCTACAAATTATTTATTAGTCATCTGTATATACTCATGTTCAAATTGATATGAGTAAATTAAAATACTTTGGAATTAAGCACTTCATAGTTAACTTTGCAAGTATTTTTTTCTTAGTAAATTCTAAGTATTGAAATAATAAGATTTCTATTGTTTTGTTATGTTACATTAGTCACCATACTTTACATCATTAGTTTTTGATGTAGTGTTCCATGATTCATTGTTTGTGTATAATACCCAATGCTCCAAGCAATACATGCCCTCCTTAATACCCATCACCAGCCAACCCATCCACTCACCCTCCTCTCCTCTGAAACCCTCAGTCTGCTTCCCAACGTCCTAGTCTCTCATGGTTCTCCTCCACCTATAATTTCCCCCTGCTTCATTTTTCCCTTCCTTCTCCCAATATCCTCCATACTATTCCTTATATTCCACATATGAGTGAAAGCATATGACAATTGTCGGTCTCTGCTTGACTTATTTCACTTAGCAGAATCTCCTCCAGTTCCAGTCATGTCGATAAAAATGATGGGTATTCATCCTATCTAATGGCTGAGTAATCTCCTGTCTGAATCAACCAAAAACAGAACATGGGCAAAATACATTACAAAAATGATACCAGATGGAAATATAGGAATGATATGAACCATCAGAAAGCTGCTAATACAAGGTGGGAGGGGAGCTGCTACAGAGGACAGACAGATACAGAGGGGACCAAAGGATGGACAGAAAGAGGAACAGCAAAACCAGAGATGACCACACACAATGAAAACACTCCAGGAATTCACTAGAGATATGAGGATTGGGGTGGAACTGGGCTTCTCAAAAGGACAAAGGATGGAGACCTCAGTCTCTGGGACTGATAGCTGGGTGCCCCCCTTACCTACCTCTTTATCTCACTCTATGGCCAGTTAGTCGGCAAGTCTTGCCAGTTACAAGTTCAAGACACACTCAGAATCCAACCATTTCCAACCCCTTCACTGCTGCCACCCTGGACTGGACTGAGCTCCTATCAACTCTCACTTGGACACCAGCAAGAATCTCCTCACCTGCCTGATTTCAAATTCCCATGTCCCTATCCCATGGCCACCTATTTTCCACAGCACTGTGGGTAAGCAAGAAAATCTACCATGTGGAGGAAGAGAGGATGGGTACTTGCTTAGGGTCTGTCTTCCCTCCTCATAGGTAAGCCCCATGAAGGCAAGTTCTTCTATTTCTGTTCATTGCTGTATTCACGGGGACTAAGCAGGGCCATCGTT
>NW_027844756.1:0-263 GCF_054177405.1 Leptonychotes weddellii
AGGTTTATAGCTTTAGATCCAAATCTACTTCAATTAGGAGGGTTATATAAATCTCATTTTTTAGAAAAAAATGGGATTAGGTGATAGACATGTGAAGAGGCAGCAAAGGTACAGAGTTAGATGGATACAGGACATGTTTGAATGACGGTAAGATAATGACCAATAATGACCGTGCCTGTGGAGGAAGGTTGATGGAAAATGAGTGGAGAATAACTTGGGCTACATCAACAAGGGCATGGCATGTCAAGATAAAAGGCAAGGAC
>NW_027844757.1:0-263 GCF_054177405.1 Leptonychotes weddellii
CTGAGCCACCCAGGTGCCCAATAGTCTATTTTTTTTTAAGATTTTATTTATTTATTTGACAGAGAGAGCATAAGCAGGGGGAGTGGGAGAGGGAGAAGCAGGCTCCCCGCTGAGCAGGGAGCCTGACTCAGAGCTCCATCCCAGGACCCCCGGGATCATGACCTGAGCCGAAGGGACTGAGCCACCCAGGTGTCCTTAAGTAGTCTATTGAGGAAACAATTAAGCTTCTCTGGCCCAAGCAGACTCTACTTTGCAGTGTCACC
>NW_027844758.1:0-263 GCF_054177405.1 Leptonychotes weddellii
TTACTTAGAAGGATACTAAAGCTTGAAGCACACGTATTAAATTTGGGCAATCTTGGTGAAAATAAGATTGGGTTTCCTCATTATAAAGTCTGACATCCTTCATCTAAAACCAAATGAGATAATAAAGTAAGAGAAACGAGATATATTTTCTGCATAAAGAACCATATAATCCTTTACTTCATTTAAATAATAGATTCACGGAGGGGTAGATGAACCATGAGAGACGATGGACTCTGAAAAACAAACAGGGTTCTAGAGGGGAG
>NW_027844759.1:0-263 GCF_054177405.1 Leptonychotes weddellii
ACTTTGATACTTACTGTTTTCTAATGTGCTTATGCATTTATGTATAGAAATACAGTTTATATTGTTCCTTTATAAGTTACTTCCCTTTATTCTTTATAGTTCTTTATGGATGTATATATGTGTATATCCAAAACTGCACAAAGAAGAAGGAATATATATATAATTTTTATAAAAATTGTGTGTAGAAAGTTTATTATCTATATTTCATTTCAATATAGATAAAGGGCCTTATAAAAGAAGGGTATTGACAATGGAATATTATG
>NW_027844760.1:0-263 GCF_054177405.1 Leptonychotes weddellii
GCCCTGAGAGGGGCGGCGCCTCTGGTGGAGCTGAGGTGAGGGGATGGCCTGGCCGGGCACCCCTGTGAGTGTCCTGCTGCTGGGTGAGTGACACCCAGGAGGGGACAGGGGTCTGAGGGCCCCCTTCTACCCTGGGACCCTGCAGAGCATGACTTACAAGTGGGGCCTCCTGCAGCCATGATCTGGAGGGGTGCATGCCCGGCAGAGCCCCGATGCCCGTTTCTAGGAGGGTGTCCTCTTAAGAGGCGTCCTCGCCTCTTTCT
>NW_027844761.1:0-263 GCF_054177405.1 Leptonychotes weddellii
CACCTTTCAACAGTTACATATTCATGTTTGATCAAATATTTTGTGAATTACATGATAGAAAAAGAGGGCATACCTTTTAATAGAGAGTTGTCTTAAATTATGAATAGAATGCATACCTGTATTGTGTTAGTCTGCACCTGAGTGTAATAATGATTATAATAGGGAAAAGTTTTTTTTTTTTTTATTACTTTTTTTTTTTTATTCTTATGTTAATCCCCATACATTACATCATTAGTTCTAGATGAAGTGTTCCATGATTCATT
>NW_027844762.1:0-263 GCF_054177405.1 Leptonychotes weddellii
CCTTCTCTTTCCTTCAAGGGGTTTCCTGAGAGCAGACAAGGGCACCAAATCCCATCCCCAAATCTGCTTCCTTCCAGAGTCCCTTCCCAAGCCCTCCCTCAGGGCCTGGCCCAGCTCGGTGGTGTCTCGCAAGAGTAATGTGACGCTGCAATGCTGGACTTCTACCAAGAATGTCAACTTTGTTCTCAGAAAGGGAAAAAATATCTTGCAGTCTTTGCCATCACGGGCTTCCACAGAGGGCCTGGCTGAATTTCACCTCACTG
>NW_027844763.1:0-263 GCF_054177405.1 Leptonychotes weddellii
GCGCCTGGGTGGCTCAGTTGGTTAAGCGACTGCCTTCAGCTCAGGTCATGATCTTGGAGTCCCTGGATCGAGTCCCGCATCAGGCTCCCTGCTTGTCAGGGAGTCTGCTTCTCCCTCTGACCCTCCCCCCTCTCATGTGCTTTCTCTCTCTCTCATTCTCTCTCTCTCAAATAAATAAATAAAATCTTTAAAAAAAAAACTACATCCCTCAACCAACCTGTCAGTCCTCTTGGCTCTTCCTGGAATTGGTCCACCATTCTCAT
>NW_027844764.1:0-263 GCF_054177405.1 Leptonychotes weddellii
ACCTCAGAGGTGCTGAAACCAAGGCTGGCTGTGTACTCTGGGTTGGAGGAGAGGTCCGATGGAGTTGGAACCCGACCCACGAGGCCATAGACAGCCCCAGCTCGCTTCCTCAGAGATAAAAAAAGAAAAAAAATCACCCCTCACATTCAGGGGATAGTAGGCCTTGGTTTGGGTAAACAGACCCACACAACTGCAAAGGAAGACCACACCAGCTCTCTATAGTAAGCAATACAGTTCTTTATTCCTAACTGGGGGCTGTCTAA
>NW_027844765.1:0-263 GCF_054177405.1 Leptonychotes weddellii
CTCTGACCCTCTCCCCTCTCATGCTGTTTCTCTCTCGCTCGCTCTCTAAAAAATAAATTAAAAAAATCTTTAAAAAAAAAAAAATCACAAGCTGGGCCGAAACCAAGAGTTGGACACTCAGCTGACTGCACCACCCAGGTGCCCTTCTCACATTGAATTTTTAAATGTACTAAATAAAAGTGGAAAGGAGGAGAAGGTGGAAAAATGATTTTCTTCTTGGCTTATAAAAGGCTGGGCAAATGCCTACATTAAATCTCATAGGA
>NW_027844766.1:0-2137 GCF_054177405.1 Leptonychotes weddellii
TTGTATATATGCCACATCTTCTTTATCCTTTGATGGACACTTAAGTTGTTACCATATCTTGTCTCTTGTATACAATGCTACAATAAACATGAGAGTGCAGATATCTCTGAGATCCTGTTTTCATTTCGTTTGGATATGTATATACCCAGAAGTGGGATTATTGGACCATATGGTGGTTTGCTTTTTAACTTTTTTAAGGTTATTTCCTTATTTATTTGAGAGAGAGTGAGTACAAGCAGGGGAAGCGGAAGGCAGAGGGAGTGGGAGAAGCAGGCTCCCCACTGAGCAGAGAGCTCAGACCTGAACCAAAGGCAGATGCTTAACTGACTGAGCCACCCAGGTACCCCTTATTTATTTTTATTGATTGATTGATTGATTGGTGGGCAGCAAAGCAAGGTTTATTGAGCGATAGCAAAGTGATAGTACAAAGCTCCCAAGGAGGGAGGGGACACCAGAGGGTAGCCCCTATTTTTAGTTTTTTGAAGAACCTCCATACTGTTCTCCAAAATGACTGGACCAGCTAACAGTCCTACCAACAGTGCACAAATGTTCCCTTTTCTCCACATCTTTGCTGACATTTATCTCTCGTCTTCTTGATACTAGCCATTCTGACAAGTGTGAGGTGATACCTCATTGTGGTTTTCATTTGCATTTCCCTGATGATTAGTGATACTGAGCACCTTTTCCTGTACCTGTTGGCCATTTGGATGTCTTTGGAAAGATGTTTGTATAGTTCCTCTGCCCACGGGTTAATCAGATTGTTTTTTTGTTGTTGTTATTGACTTACATGAGTTCTTTATAAAATTTTGGATATTAGCCCCTTATCTGGTAACATGGTTTGCAAATATTCTCTCCTATTCCATAGGTTGCCTTTTTATTTTTTTTTTAATTGTTTCTTTTGCAATGCAGAAGATTTTAAGTTTGATATAGTCCCACTTGTTGATTTTTTCTTTTGTTTGTGCCTTTGGTATCATATCCAAAAAATCATCGCCAAAACTGCTGTCTTGGAGCTTCCCTTGTTTTCTTCTAAGAGTTTTATAGCATCGGGTCTATGTTTAAGTCTTTGATCCATTTCAAGTTAATTTTTGTGAGTGGTATAAGATAGGGATCCGATTTCATTTCTCTGCATGGGATTATCCAGTTTTCCAACACCATTTGTTGGAAAGACTATCTTTTCCTCATTTGATATCCTTGGCTCTCATCAAATACTAGTTGACTGTATATGTGGGGTTTTAATTGTGTCTCTTTATTCTGTTCCGTTGGTCTGTCTATTTTTAGCCAATACTATACTGTTTGGGTTACTATAGCTTTGTAATGTAGTCGAAATCAGGAAATGTGATGCTACCTGTTCTTTCTCATGATTGCTTTGGCTATTAGGGATCTTGCGGTTCCATATAAATTTTAAGATTGTTTCTTCTATTCCTGTGAAAAGTGCCATTGGAATTTTGATAGGGATTGTGTTGAATCTGTAGATAGCTTTGCGTGGCATGGACATTTTAACAGTATTATTTTTTCTAATCTATGAACGCAAGATATCCTTCCATTTGTGTCTCATTTCTTCTAACAGAATCTTATATTTTTCATTGCACAGATCTTTCACTTCCTTGGTTAAATTCATTCCTAGGTATTTTGTTGTTTTTGATGCTATTTTGAACGAGATAGGTTTTTTTTTCCCCCAGATGTTTCATTGTTAGTGTATAGAAATGCAAATGAGGGGGGCGCCTGGGTGGCTCAGTCGTTAAGCGTCTGCCTTCGGCTCAGGTCATGATCCCAGGGTCCTGGGATCAAGCCCCGCGTCGGGCTCCCTGCTCGGCGGGAAGCCTGCTTCTCCCTCTCCCACTCCCCCTGCTTGTGTTCCCTCTCTCGCTGTGTCTCTCTCTGTCAAATAAATAAATAAAATCTTTAAAAAAAAAAATTGCAAATG
Source organism: Leptonychotes weddellii (assembly GCF_054177405.1). Lineage (NCBI taxonomy): Eukaryota > Metazoa > Chordata > Mammalia > Carnivora > Phocidae > Leptonychotes > Leptonychotes weddellii. Next base: position 1,925 of record NW_027844766.1, read on the forward strand.
AGGGCACCTGGGTGGCTCAGATAGTTAAGCGTCTGCCTTCAGCTCGGGTCATGATCCCAGAGTCCTGGGATTGAGTCCCGCATCAGGCTCCCTGCTCCTTGGGAGCCTGCTTCTCCCTCTGCCTCTCTCTCTGTCTGTCATGAATAAATAAAATCTTTAAAAAAAAAAAAAGTGGCTCTTTAAAAGGTCCACCTCTATTTAAAAAAAAAAAAA
>NW_027844767.1:0-263 GCF_054177405.1 Leptonychotes weddellii
TCATGGAACACTACATCAAAAACTAATGATGTAATGTATGGTGATTAACATAACAATAAAAAATTTAAAAAAAAAAAGAATCAATGCAGGCTTACTCTTGTCATTCCTCACTCATTCCTGGGATTCAGGGAAAGCATAGCAGCAGGTACCACTGGTACCCAGCTCAGAGATCCTCACCACTGTCTTACCAGCCCTGTGCGTCATCCCCAGTCTCTGGATGCTTTGCTTCTAGGGTTTTGCCCCTGCAACCTTCACAGGCTTGC
>NW_027844768.1:0-263 GCF_054177405.1 Leptonychotes weddellii
TACATCAAAAACTAATGATGTATTGTATGGTGATTAACATAACATAATAATAATAAATAAATACATAATTTTTAAAAAAGATTTATTTACTCATTTGAAAGAGAGAGAGAGTCATGTGTGCATATGAGTGCAGTGGGAAGAGAGAGAGAGAATCTTTCAAGCCGACTCCTTGCTGGGCAAGAAGCCCATGGTGTGGCTCAATCCCATGATCCCTGAGATCGTGACCTGAGTCGAAACCAAGAGTCAGCCGCTCGGCCAACAGC
>NW_027844769.1:0-263 GCF_054177405.1 Leptonychotes weddellii
AATGAAGTCTTGCCATTTGCAATGACATGAATGAACTAGAGTATATTATCTTAAGCAAATAAGTCAGTCAGAGAAAGATAAATACCATAAGATTTCATTCATATGTGGAATTTAAGAAAGAAATTATATGAACATATGGGAAGAGGGAAACAAACCATTAAGAATCAGAGACTTTTTTTTTTATTTTATTATTTTTTTTTATTCTTATGTTAATCCCCATACATTACATCATTAGTTCTAGATGAAGTGTTCCATGATTCATT
>NW_027844770.1:0-263 GCF_054177405.1 Leptonychotes weddellii
TAGTTTTTAAAAATTTTAAAGTTTAGCGTGGAAAATGTTAAACATATACAGAAAAGAATGAGTATTGTATGTTGAGCCATCTTTTACCCATTTCACAAATTCAATAATTACAAAATCTATGACCATTCTAACTTCATCTATATGGCCAACTGCTTCCTCCTGCCCTACTCCCTGGATTATTTTTGAAGCAAATCTCAGATGTGTTATTTCATTCATAAATATTATTAATCTGTATTTAAAAAAACATGTGATTTGAAAAAAAA
>NW_027844771.1:0-263 GCF_054177405.1 Leptonychotes weddellii
ATTATGTATCTCAAGACGTTAGAAATTAATAAGTGAATAAATTCAATGAAGTAGGAGGAAGAAGTAGTAAGAGGTAGCAGAAGTTAATGAAATAACGGGTAAACATACAATAGAGAGGTTTAATAAAGCACAGACGAATTATTTGAAAAGGCTAATAAAATTGACAAGCCTCTGGAGAAACTAGTCAAGGATAAAAGAGAGAAGGAACAAATATTTAATATTATGAACTAAAAAGGGAGGATTTTTACAAATGCTGCAGGCCA
>NW_027844772.1:0-263 GCF_054177405.1 Leptonychotes weddellii
TTACACAGTTACCAAACTGCCCAGTGAGGCTGGAATAACCAAAAGGTTGGAGGGAGAAAACACAGTTGTCAGAAATAGTTCCTATTCACTAAAATACCTGGAGTTGGGCCAGGCTGGGCATTGGCAAGTGAATTATTTATATCTGGCTAGGAATCGGGATGGGAATGGGGACAGATTGAGTTTCTGAGCACCCCTTCGGGGGTCGCCCTTGGACTTGGAAGCCCAGGGGTGTAGAGGGTGGGAAACAAGAAGAGACAGATATG
>NW_027844773.1:0-263 GCF_054177405.1 Leptonychotes weddellii
TGGAGTCTAAGGTGTCCCCTTTCTGTCAAAGTCTGGACATAGTGTCCATGGATCGATGGTTAATGATCTAATCAGTGACTTATGGTCTGCAAGCTCCTTGGGAGCTTCTCAGATGTAATGTGAACTTGACCACTGGTCTGAGAACAGGGAGAGACCAAAGAAAGGACAGGCCACTGCAGATCAGTAGGTGGCAGTTTGGAGAAGCAAGGGAACTCACATCCGTGGCTTGTCTTGGGCAGCAGCAAGAGGAGTAGATCTCCACA
>NW_027844774.1:0-263 GCF_054177405.1 Leptonychotes weddellii
TAACAATTGTCAGACTCATATTTACCTTGAGCTTCCTTCTTTACCTTCCTTGGATGCTCTTCTATGAGAATAAATCTGTTTTGGAAGAAAACGTGATCACAGTTACCCATCTTGATGACCACTGCCTCCAAATCTTTATTCATTCCTTTGTATTTTAAGTCTTATCTAGCCAGTGAGATGATAACTTTTTTGAGGACAGGAATTCGGTTTGCTTAATAGTCCTTTGACTCTTCCACTGTACCTAACTTGGGATCTTGTGTGTA
>NW_027844775.1:0-263 GCF_054177405.1 Leptonychotes weddellii
AACATTGCATTTGAGTTACCTCTCTCATACACTTTCATTTTAAATGGAGACAAGGTCCTGGCAATTTAAGTCCAAATACATTATATTTATGAATTACCAAACATTAAAACAAGACGGCAGAAGTACTGAATAGACAAGATTGGGTAGAAGGCCTTCCCTAAAATGACTTAATTATTCCCAACAATCTTCCAAACTACAAATACTCTTGTCTACAGTCTGAATCAGAATCCCCAGCCTCTGATTCTTTTGGTCATTTTTAGTTC
>NW_027844776.1:0-263 GCF_054177405.1 Leptonychotes weddellii
TTTCTCTAAACATGTGAACATAGAATATTGGATCCTAGGCAATGAGAACCGCCCCCCCCCCCCAAAAAAGGCATTGAAAGCCCAGAGCATCTGAGGAGAGATTTCGGGATTCTCCCCTTGCATTTGAAGAGAGCTGGAGAGACCGTAATGCTGGGGGGCATTGTAGTGACTGCATTCTGAGGTTTTGAAATCAACCGTGGCTGTTTCAAGAGCCGTGGCCCAGGTTTGTGAACCCGTCTCAGGAGTTAAAGAACAGTAGATGA
>NW_027844777.1:0-2137 GCF_054177405.1 Leptonychotes weddellii
ATATACAATGGAATATTACTCAGCCATCAGAAAGGATGAATACCCAACTTTTACATCAACATGGATGGGACTGGAGGAGATTATGCTAAGTGAAATAAGTCAAGCAGAGAAAGTCAATTATCATATGGTTTCACTTATTTGTGGAACATAAGGAATAGCATGGAGGACACTAGGAGAAGGAAGGGAAAAATGAGGGGGGTGGATTGGAGGGAGAGATGAACCATGAGAGACTATGGACTCTGAGAAACAAACAGGGTTTTCGAGGGGAGAGGAGAAGGGGGATTGGTTAGCCCGGTGATGGGTATTAAGGAGGGCACGTACTGCATGGAGCACTGGGTGTTATACGAAAACAATGGATCGTGGATCACCACATCAAAAACTAATGATGTATTGTATGGTGACTAACATAACATAATAAAATAAGAAAAAAATATGTCAATTGTTTGAAAAAGGAGACTGGTGATAGATTTGACATATGTCTTTGCTTTGTATCCTTTACAAGAGTACAGGATAATTTCCTTTGCCTTTTAGATGCTTTTTTCCTGGCACTCTAACCTCTGGTAGAGGCACACATTTGAAAAATATCTAGCAGGAAAACCATCCTTTGCATTTGAATTCTTGTAAGTTTGTGGTTTGCCCACCAACACTTCATAAGGGGTAAAGTTCTGCTTGTTATTTTTTCACCCAACAGATTCTTTCTAAAAAAAATAAGCCTGATCTTCAGTTTATGCACAGAATTGGCAAATAAGCAAACAAATAAAAAACCCAAACACCAAAACTGCAGCAGATTGTCATCTTACTTCAGAAAGTCCCTCCTATTTTTATGTTTGAGTTCATCAATTCTTCATTGCTTTGAAAACTTTTAGGTTTCTTTAAAAATATGTTGAAAATTGTATCCAACCTTTTCTAGTTGTTGAAGCCCGAGCATTAGTCTACTATTATGATTTAACTTTTTCTCAAAAGCAAAGTCATTTTGTTGGTTTTAGTGTTAGGCAAAGTTCTTAATTTTTTATAGTGGAAGTATGGAGAGTCTAATGGTTTATAGTGTCGTTTTGTATGTCATATTCTATAAAATATGGTCGTTCAAATGTCTTTTTTATAGATGGGCTATATAGAAAAAACAAAGAAAACTAAAAAAAGTTAGTGAAGTTTTGTAAAGATCATACAAAACTAAGTCTAGATATTTGTATATTTATGGAAATTCACCATCAATTAAAATTTCTAAACTTTGGTAAATAATAAGCTTGGTCATGTGTTTTCACTCTAGGAGATTGCTCTTTTTGCACACACCACAATTGTATTAGACTAAGTTTTCTATTAGTTTTTCTATTTGTCAAATTCTGTTGTAACTATTATGTCAGTGCAACACTTGTCATGAATCCAAAGTGGAATTGCATCACCTCACACTTTTCTTTCTTTTTTTTTTTCCTACCTCAAAGGATAGTTTTTTTTCTTCCAAATTTTTATTTAAATTCTTGTTAGTTAACATAGTATAATACTGGTTACAGCAGTAGAATTCAGTGATTCATCCTTACTTTCAACACCCAGTGTTCATCATAACAAGTGCCCTCCTTAATACCCATCACCCATTTAGCCCATCCCACACCCATAGCCCTCCATCAGCCCTCCGTTTGTTCTCTATAATTGAGTCTCTTATGGTTTGCTTTTTTTTTAATGTTCTAAATTATATTTAGAAGGATTATTTAGTAGTGGTGTGATAGAATTATCAGTGGTTCAAAGATCCAACATGACATAGTGTACTCATGACAGAGTTACTTCATTCATTCCACAAAAGAATCTTTTTTTACCTGTTTTTTTATTTTATTATGTTATGTTAATCACCATACATTACATCATTAGTCTTTGATGTAGTGTTCCATGATTCATTGTTTGCATATAACACCCAGTGCTCCATTCAGTACATGCCCTCTTTAATACCCATCACCAAGCTAACCCATTCCCCCACCCTCCTCCCCTCTAGAACCCTCAGTTTGTTTCTCAGAGTTCATAGTCTCTCATGGTTTGTCTCCCCCTCCGATTTCTCCTGCTTCATTTTTCCCTTCCTACTATCTTCTTCTTTTTTTTTTTTTTAACATATAATGTATTATTTGTTTCAGAAGTACGGGTCTGTGATTCG
>NW_027844778.1:0-263 GCF_054177405.1 Leptonychotes weddellii
TGGCCAAAGCCTCTCTCCTCGACCCAGGGAGCCTGGAGTTGCACTTCCTTCCTGAGCCACGGACGCTCGGGCTTGCTGTGTATTTCAGTCACAGGAATATTGATTGCACTGGGTTCTTAGGCTGTGATGCTCTATGAATCCTGCCTTTCCTGAGCTAATGGGGCGGCATAAATAACTCTGGGGAAAGCCCCCAAGTCAGACTGGAGTTAATCAATCCTCTGCTGACGCGTGGCTGGAGGCTCCCGTGTTGGGTCAGGGCTTGT
>NW_027844779.1:0-263 GCF_054177405.1 Leptonychotes weddellii
TATTAAATATGTAAATCAGATCCTGTCAATCCACAGCTTAAAATTCTCCATGGCTTCCAACTATGCTTAAAAACAAAAACGAAACAAAACAACAACAACAACAAAGAATCCTTCCACAGCCCATAAAGCCCCCCATGATCTTGTCCTAGTTAATCTCTCACCACACCTTCCAGCACTACATCACTCCACACCTCAACAACCTTCAGCCCCACCATCATTCTATTTCTTCCATCTGCCAGGAGACATTCCTGCCTCAGGACCTC
>NW_027844780.1:0-263 GCF_054177405.1 Leptonychotes weddellii
GGGGGGGGGTGCTCACACTCCCTCTCTAACTGAGGGAACTCCGAGGTAAACGGGGCGGGGGGGACAAGGAGCATGGCGATACCAAGCCCAGGAATGCCAAAACCCATAATTTTCCTGTTGCTCCAAAGTAACAGTCACGCGTGAGGAATTCCGGAAAAGAAGAAAAGCCTCTTCCAGCAATCTTTTGACAACCAGGTTTTGTGTTGTTGGACCAGAGTTGAGGAGTGCTCGAGAGTGAGCCGTGTAAGCATCTTTGACCCACA
>NW_027844781.1:0-263 GCF_054177405.1 Leptonychotes weddellii
GGTTTTCACTGCCTAACAAATAAGAAATGAAAACTGTAAACATTCAAAAAAGAATGTGGGACTGAGGGTAGTGAGATTCTGTGTCTGTTGATAGCCCTGGCCCTACATGATAGCACATGACAAGGTAGAGCCTCCACACCTCAAGGGTGGCTGTGACAGGATGGGTGTCCTTGCTAAGTAGAATAGTTCACATTCACTGGGACAGCCTTTTGTGAGAAACATTTGTGGGAAATGAGTTCAACTGAACAACTGTAAAAAAAAAA
>NW_027844782.1:0-263 GCF_054177405.1 Leptonychotes weddellii
TTAATGAGCAGCCTGCTTCTAAAAACCACAGCTGTGAAGATGAGCTAAGAGGCCCCTTTCACAAAAGCACTGGGCTCCTCAGTCTGTTGCCTCCTGGGTGTAGGGTTGGTAGCCAGTTAAGAACCCTTTCTCCAGACATGTATCATATGATCTCACTGATATGAGGAATTCTTAATTGCAGGAAACAAACTGAGGGTTGCTGGAGTGGGGGGTGGGGTGGGAGGGATGGGGTGACTGGGTGATAGACACTGGGGAGGGTATGT
>NW_027844783.1:0-263 GCF_054177405.1 Leptonychotes weddellii
CGTGGCTGCCCGTGTTCCCCAGAGAGGGAGACTCTGTGTTTGAAGGAAGCCAGAGCGGGCTGCAGGTGCCTGGGATCCCGAGGTGGCCCTGCCTTGGGGCAAAGGCCCGGGAAGCGGAATGCCACCCCGGCCCGCGTGGCCCCTCACCCTCCTCCACGCCTGTGACGATGGAGGCGAAGTTGTCGTCCAGCAGGATCATGTCGGCGGCCTGCTTCGACACGTCGGAGCCCGAGATGCCCATGGCGATGCCAATGTCAGCCTTC
>NW_027844784.1:0-263 GCF_054177405.1 Leptonychotes weddellii
CCAATTTAAGAAAACATAACAATCTTAAAACATGTATACTACTAACAATGGGGATTTATAAGTGAAGAGGCAGATAACTACGGAACTGAAGAAGAAATGTCCAAATCCATGATTATATACAGATATATCAAAGCCATAGTAAGTGGGAGAACAAGGAGACTAAATACTAAAAGATAAAAAATAGAAGTCGGTGGGGGGGGGCGGAGCAAGATGGCGGAGGAGTAGGAGACCTGGATTTCGTCTCCTCTCAGGAATTCAGCTGG
>NW_027844785.1:0-263 GCF_054177405.1 Leptonychotes weddellii
AAAATAATCATAAACACCCATTTGAGGTTTTGACTTTCACACCATATAAATATTTCATGTTTACATTTATTTTGTATTTATTTTTTATATGTTGATAAAATTAAATCCAAGAGTTTTTTTTTTTAGACCAAACATTACTACTACCAACAACAAAACCAGGAATCGGACCTTATATCAGACTGAGAAAACAACGTTATGTTGGCAACAACACAAAGTGATATAGTGATGTCATGAGGAATGAAGGCTTTCAGTGTAAGAGAAAA
>NW_027844786.1:0-263 GCF_054177405.1 Leptonychotes weddellii
AAAGTTGAAAATAGAACTGTCCTATGACCCAGCCGTTGCACTATTAGGTATTTATCCAAAGGACGCAAATACAGTGATCAGAAGGGGCACCTGCACCCCAATGTTTATAGCAGCAATGTCCACAATAGCCAAACTATGAAAATAGCCCAGATGTCTATCAATAGATGAATGGATAAAGAAGATGCGGTGTATATATATACAATGGAATATTACTCAGCCATCAAAAAGAAGGAAATCTTGCCATTTGCAAACACGTGGATGGA
>NW_027844787.1:0-263 GCF_054177405.1 Leptonychotes weddellii
GATATCCAGCAAAATGCAGATGTAATGAGGGGTACCCAAATGTGGCCCCATGGAAGGAGTATTTGAATTCTTTGAGTCTGAATACATTCTCAATCCCAAAGACCAGAACTGTTCGATTCTTCAGGCAATCAATGAAGAAAGAACTTGATTCACTTCTCTCTGCTTGGACACCCACTGTGAAAATAAATAAAGGAAACCTCATTTAAAATGGAGTTGGGATGAATGAATAAAGAAGATGTGATACACACACACACACACACACA
>NW_027844788.1:0-2136 GCF_054177405.1 Leptonychotes weddellii
TTTCTCTGTTTGACTTATTTCACTCAACATAATACCCTCCAGTTCCATCCACGTCGTTGCAAGTGGCAAGATCTCATTCCTTTTGATGGCTGCATAATATTCCATTGTATATATATACCACATCTTCTTTTTTATTCTAACATTCTAAAATCCCCTCTGTGTCAAAAGATTTGAAAGACTGGAAATTACTTTTCCTAACTTTTCTGCCAGCAGGGTTTCAGTTAGAGTTACTGATGGAAAGAACTTCCATAAGATGGAAAGTGGAGTAAGAAAAATAAGCTATTATTCTTTGGTGAAAGCTTAAAGCAGGCATGTGGCATATGTATGTGATAAATGTGGGGGTTTTGCCAGGGCTGTTCAAGCATCTCCTTAAGAATCCTGCCCTCTGGTGCTTTAGAAGCTGCCATCTACCTGGGGTGCCTCTATTGAGATTTTTGAACTTTCCAATTTTCTGGGAAACAGATACATCCTCATTAACCTTTGGTCCCTCTGCCCTTCTAATTGTAGTTTAAGCTTCAAATTCTTACTTAAAATACATAGAGTGGTTCACGTATAAATGATAAGTTGTGAGACAGAGAAAAATCAAAATAATATGGTGTTAAAAATCGAGCATTGAATTAAAAGTAACTTGACACATAAGGAAACATAGTGATGTAAAGAATAATGAAGGAAAAAGAGACCATAGGGAGAGAGATTTATGGGAGCTTCACATAATGGAAATCCCTATGATAGATTTTAAAACAATACTTAAAATAATTGTGTATAGAGATAAAAGACATGATTGACAATGGTGATCTGAAGATTTGTGTTTAACAAGTTCCCGGGTATTGCTGATGCTACTGGTTTAGGTATTACATTTCGAGAAATACTGCTTTAGAGAATGCTGCCGAAGTGTGGATCCCCTTTCTGTTGTGGAGGATGCTGTCAGCAATTGGATATCTGTTTAATTCAGTTTTACCTGCCCATCCCCCAGCTTCTCTGTACTTCAATCCTAATAATTCATACTTCAACTTCTTCAGATAACTTTATTTTGCCCAGACATGGAAGGAGCCAGAACTACTTGGTAATTTTTGTCCCCCTTGAGTATCCTGTATTCAAGACATATTGGTAAAGGAATATAAAAGCATGGCTCTTGTTTGAGGTAGGGGACAAACCCATCAGTGCTATTTATAAGCCAGATTTTCCTGTGGCAGCAGGGATTCCAGGTGGGATCATCATGCTTGGCCTCTTTCTCTTTCCTAGTCCACATCCGTGTTCTTCCTTGTTTCTCTTTGACTAACTTCCTTAATAACTCAAGTGTACATGTACCTGAAAACTCCAGAAAGTGTAGCATCACCAACTGTAGGTTGTTTTTAATTATGTTTTTTTTTTTTACCTCTTAGTTATAATTTATTCCTATCTCTTGTTATAAGTTATAACTTTTGAATGAATGCTGGACATTTTTTGACAAAAAAATGCACTGCTGGGTAAAATATCCATGAACTACATGTGGCTATTTAAATTTAAATTTGAGTAATTGAAGTGGAATAGGATTTAAAATTAAGTTCCTAAGTCATAGTAGCTAACTTTCAAGTGTTCAACAACCATGTGTGATTAGTGGCTATACATTTGGTCAGGGCAGCTTCCACAGTGGGAGAAGATTTTATTGGAAAGGGCTATTCTAGAGACTTGGGTTGATATCATCTTCCTACATTGAGGGTTTATCTGTAGTCTGATCATTATTCCAATTGGGCATAGCAATAATTAGACATGGCATTTAATTTTTTTAAGGTATATCGTTTTTGGTTTGCCTTTACTCTTAAGATGTGTCCCATATGAGGTCTCAAATAATAACCTGGTGATCTTTTAACTCTGATCTTTGTATTCCCAGCACAGTGGAATTCTTAAAAGTCTTTATTCATTTTATTGCTTTTTAGCTGGTGCATTTTACTTATATACTAAAAGCCTTATGTACAGTCTGAGAAAACTGAAAATGCTTTGGGGAGGTGGGGAGGACTAGGACAGATTTGGCTTCACTTTTCTGTAGTTCTTTTTTTTTTTCTATAGGATTTTTTTTTTATCCTTATGTTAATCCCCATACATTACATCATTAGTTTTAGATGAAGTGTTCCATGATTCATTGTTTGTGCATAACAC
>NW_027844789.1:0-263 GCF_054177405.1 Leptonychotes weddellii
TTTTAAAGCCATCTCTAACTTTGACAGCCCTCTTTGGTTCCCCTCCTGCCTCTCTGTCTGTCCACCTTCTTCGTTGACTCCTCTTACTTTCTCTGCCTCCCCTTCAATGTTAGAGTCTCCGGGTTTGCCACCTGACGTCCCAGGTGGACACGCTGTGATCCACCCCCGCGGACTCTCCCGCCTCCCACTTTCCCCCAGCATGCAGCTTGTCCCTCACCCGCTTCCAGAGTGCTCTATCTAAAGCTCAGACCTTGGAGTGTTCC
>NW_027844790.1:0-263 GCF_054177405.1 Leptonychotes weddellii
TGGCCAAAGCCTCTCTCCTCGACCCAGGGAGCCTGGAGTTGCACTTCCTTCCTGAGCCACGGACGCTCGGGCTTGCTGTGTATTTCAGTCACAGGAATATTGATTGCACTGGGTTCTTAGGCTGTGATGCTCTATGAATCCTGCCTTTCCTGAGCTAATGGGGCGGCATAAATAACTCTGGGGAAAGCCCCCAAGTCAGCCTGGAGTTAATCAATCCTCTGCTGACGCGTGGCTGGAGGCTCCCGTGTTGGGTCAGGGCTTGT
>NW_027844791.1:0-263 GCF_054177405.1 Leptonychotes weddellii
CAGGTCATGATCCCAGGGTCCTGGGATCCAGCCCCAGGTCGGGATCCCTGCTCAGCGGTATCCGTGCTTCTCTCTCTCCCTCTGCCCCTCCCCCTGCTTGTGCACTCTCTCTCCCTCTCTCCCTCAAATGAATAAATAAAATCTTTAATTTTAAAAAGCATTTAAAAAGTGAAATTGATAGACACAGAATAGAAAAGTGGTAGCCAGGGACTGGGGATGGAGGGAGGAGCATAGGGAGAGGTTGGTAAAAGGATCTGGACTCT
>NW_027844792.1:0-263 GCF_054177405.1 Leptonychotes weddellii
AAACAAACAAACAAACAAACCCTAATCTCAGAATAAAAGACAGTTCTGCCCAGGAAGAGATGGTTTGGCGATCTTGGCTGATACACACACACACACACACACACACACACACACACACAGACATACCACCACCACCACAACCCGATTTTCCTAGTTTCTCCATGGACCACAGACCTGCACCTGGGACCCAGTGACCCAGCCTGGGGCCCCCAAAACCTGTACACCCAGCTAACTCCAGCCTTTTTGCTGAGGATGCAGTATCT
>NW_027844793.1:0-263 GCF_054177405.1 Leptonychotes weddellii
TTCTGTGCATCTCTTTGCAGTTTGGTGTGATGTCTGTGTTGGTTGCTTGAAATTGGCTGGGGGTGGGGTGGGGTGGGGTCTTTATACCACGGAAATTGGCAAATGCCACTAAGCAGGGATCCCCCGCCCCCAGTGGAGCTGGTTGTTAAGCTTTTACCAGCCGCTGGTCCTGCTGAAGGGGTAGATCAGCAGTCCTCAGTTGGGGAGTACTGTCCCAGGCGGGGGGCATTCTGGGCATCTGTGGGGCATTTTTAGTTGTCACA
>NW_027844794.1:0-263 GCF_054177405.1 Leptonychotes weddellii
AGAATGTAAAGGCTGTCATTTCTTAGTTGTTCTCACCAGTGATAGGTCCCAACAACTGCAGCATCTAGCAAGTTGTTATGTTATGATTTATACATGAGTGATGGCACAGGTTTTGAGCTGTAAAAGCCAAGCTTCTTTTTTTTTTTTATAACTTTTTTTTTTTATTCTTTTGTTAATCCCCATACATTACATCATTAGTTTTAGATGAAGTGTTCCATGATTCATTGTTCGTGCACAACACCCAGTGCTCCATGCAGAATGTG
>NW_027844795.1:0-263 GCF_054177405.1 Leptonychotes weddellii
GATGGACTCTGAAAAACAAACTGAGGGTTCTAGAGGGGAGGGGGGTGGGAGGATGGGATGGGTTAGCCTGGTGGTGGGTATTGAGGAGGGCACATTCTGCATGGAGCACTGGGTGTTATGCACAAGCAATGAATCATGGAACACTTCATCTAAAACTAATGATGTAATGTATGGGGATTAACATAAGAATAAAAAAAAATATCACAGCCAAGACTAAAAAAAAAAAAAAAGAAACACTCTATTTGGTTACATGAGCTCAACCA
>NW_027844796.1:0-263 GCF_054177405.1 Leptonychotes weddellii
TAGAACTAATGATGTAATGTATGGGGATTAACATAAGAATAAAAAAATAAATAAAGAAAGAAAGAAAAAAAAATGGCTCTACTCCTGGAGCAGACCAGGGGCTGAGGTAAGAACTGAGAGGCCATGCACACATGGCACTTGGTACAGAGCTTGGCACCGAGTGGGTGCTCAGTGTCGGTCAGGGAGCATTACACATTGCTAAACTCCATCAGCTGATTTTGATGCAGTGCACCGAGCAGGTGAGAGACTCTGAGGACCCATCG
>NW_027844797.1:0-263 GCF_054177405.1 Leptonychotes weddellii
TTTGCCAGAGCCTGGGCTGCCCTAGGGAGTGGGGGCCATCCTCAGCCCCGTGCAGGAGGAGCTTGCCCCAGCAGGTGTTCCCGTCTGAGGCCCCAGAGGGAGTGGGTGGGGGGCACCCTCTACACAGTCACCCCGGAGAGGCTGGAGAAGTCCAGGCGGCCACAGGCGGGTGTCAGGGTGGGAGCCCCTTATCCAGGGGCGCCTTGCTCTTTGGGGCACCTGGGCTTGCCTGGATTCCAGCAGTGGGGCCAGGTCAGTCCTGG
>NW_027844798.1:0-263 GCF_054177405.1 Leptonychotes weddellii
GCTACTTCTCATCGCACACATGCACATAACTCATTCTTAACACATTTTTGTACATATTACATATTCCTCTGTATGTGTACATATATGTATGATAAGATAAACAGTTTTGAAATAAAAAAAAACAAGAAATACTTTTACTTTTAAAGGACCTATTCAAATCCCATATTGTATTGTCAATATTCACCTATTTCCAAGTTTCTAAATTATGTGTTTAGGAAGGCAAGGCTTATACTTTCTATTTATTTCTCTAAATCTTGCTTATA
>NW_027844799.1:0-13352 GCF_054177405.1 Leptonychotes weddellii
TATTTCGCTTAGCATAATACCCTCTAGTTCCATCCATGTTGTTGCAAATGGCAAGATTTCATTCCTTTTGATGGCTGCATAATATTCCGTTGTATGTATATACTACATCTTCTTTATCCATTCATCTGTTGATGGACATCTTGGCTCTTTCCATAGTTTGGCTATTGTGGACATTGCTGCTATAAACATTGGGGTGCACATGCCCCTTCGGATCACTACATTTGTGTCTTTGGGGTAAATACCCAGTAGTGCAATTGCTGGGTCATAGGGTAGCTCTATTTTCAACTTTTTGAGGAACCTCCATACTGTTTTCCAGAGTGGCTGCACCAGCTTGCATTCCCACTAACAGTATAGGAGTGTTCCCCTTTCTCCACATCCTCACCAACATCGGTTGTTTCCTGACTTGTTAATTTTCGCCATTCTGACTGGTGTGAGGTGGTATCTTATTGAGGTTTTGATTTGTATTTCCCTGATGTCGAGCGATGTTGAGCGCTTTTTCATGTGTCTGTGGCCCATTTGGATGTCTTCTTTGTAGAAATGTCTGTTCATGTCTTCTGCCCATTTCTTGGTTGGATTAGTTGTTCTTTGGGTGTTGAGTTTGATAAGTTCTTTATAGATTTTGGATACTAGCCCTTTATCTGATATGTCATTTGCAAATATCTTCTCCCATTCTTTCGGTTGTCTTTTGGTTTTGTTGACTGTTTGCTTTGCGAAAGTTTTTATTTTGATGAAGTCCCATTTTTGCCATCATTTTTGCCCTTGCTTTCCTTGCCTTTGGCAATGTGTCTAGGAAGAAGTTGCTGTGGCCAAAGTCTAAGAGGTTGTTGCCTTGAGGATTCCTGTCTCATATTTAGGTCTTTCATCCATTATGAGTCTATTTTAGTGTGTGGTGTAAGGAAATGGTCCAGTTTCATTTCTTTGCATGTGGCTATCCAATTTCCCCAACACCATTTGTTGAAGAGACTGTCTTTTTTCCTTTGGACATTCTTTCCTGCTTTGTCAAAGATTAGTTGACCATAGAGTTGAGGGTCCATTTCTGGGCTCTCTATTCTGTTCCATTGATCTATGTGTCTGTTTTTGTGCCAGTACCATACTGTCTTGATGATGACAGCTTTGTAATAGAGCTGGAAGGCCAGAATTGTGATGCAACTAGCTTTGCTTTTCTTTTTCAACATTCCTCAGGCTATTTGGGGTCTTTTCTTGTTCCATATAATTTTAAGATTATTTGTTCCATTTCTTTGAAAAAAGTGGATGGTATTTTGATAGGGATTGCATTAAATGTGTAGATTGCTTTAGGTAGCATATACATTTTCACAATATTCTTCCAATCCATGAGCATGGGACATTTTTCCATTTCTTTGTGTCTTCCTCAATATCTTTCATGAGTATTCTATAGTTTTGTGAGTACAGATTCTTTGCCTCTTTGGTAGGATTTATTCCTAGGTATCTTATGATTTTGGGTGCAATTGTAAATGGGATCGACTCCTTAATTTCTCTTTCTTCTGTCTTATTGTTGGTTTATAGAAATGCAACTGATTTCTGTGCATTGATTTTATATCCTGCCACTTTAATCTTTCCATGCCATTAATTTTTTTTTAACTAGAAAGAGAAGAAGATATTAATAAGAAAGTGTTTTCTAAGCTTGTTGGCCTAGTCAAGCTCAGAATGTAAGGCCATCATCGTACCATGAGAATTCAGCTTCCTTATGAATTACTCAAATTGACAAGGACTCACAATTAAATTAAGACTAGGAGAAACAGTGTGGTTTGGGAAGAACTGGGGTTCTGTTGAAAAGAAAGACTGTTAGAATCTTAGAGATGATAAAAAATTCAGACACTATGAGGATTTAGCTCTGTAGTTGATGGTATTTTGGGCCACAATAAGATTGAGAGACCTTTTATGTAAATATTGGCCAAGGATGTCTAATGGCCTGAGAACTAAAATGGTCTTTGACCATCACAGTGAGTCAAATCAAACTATTACTGTTTATCATTAGGCTATAGGTGAAACCCCAAGCATGTTGATTTTTCCCTGGACATGATTTTTGTAAAGACAAGAAGGAATGGGTAAATATCAAAGAGTGCTTTCTTTTTCAAATGTAGTAGTGAAGGAGAGGATTAGAAGAAGAAAAATGAAAACAAGAATAGTGGATTTCCTGATCCAGCTGGTAGGAAATATAACTTCTGCTGTTAAATCAGGAGAGGCGGTAGATATTGTAAGTAGAATGTCAGTGGGAATTCCTGTTAGGTGGACTAACCAGGGTAGTTGGGGTGGAGAGACAACAAATATTTTTATATTGTTCACTGCCTGGCTTGTGAAGCCCAGTGGTATTACTCTCATTATTTCAGCCAAGTGGCTTAGAGCCTCTTGGGGAAGGAGGGATATTTGTGGCAGGGGGTTGGAATCAGCAGCAGCATGTAATCTTCAGGGCCTGTGTGAATGAGGTCCAGTCAGCTGAAAGACCATTCAGCCACTAGGTTCACTCCACCCTGATATTATACTAGTTCAAAACAGAAGCAGGAAAATAAAGTGATTAAATCATAAAATTTCCCAGTGCTACTAGGAATTTTTCCAGGATTTCCATTTCAGTACCAAGCTATATTAATTAATATAGGATTAAGTAAACAAAATACAGAAGATTATGAAGTGGGAGAATGGTAAACTGCTTGGTAGTGTTTTATTTACCAGTATAGTCTAGTAAAAATCTTTTTCTGTGGGGTTTCTCTCTCTCTCTTTTAAACAAAAAAGGAGTATGTTACAAATAAGTACTTGTAAGTACTATGAGTGCTTGCTTTCATATAGTATAATCAGCTCTATTTCATATTAAATTCTTTAAAGAATCTATATATTTTGAAATACCAATATTTTCTGGAATTTAGTAACATACGGGATACTCTTTTGGAAACTAGCCACTAGGGATTTTGTTGACACTTTTCACTTTCTAGAGAAGCAAATATTACATAGAAGTCCTGATATTTAGCCTCCTGTATGTAGTCATAATTTTGGGTGTGATCTCCTTTACCTACTCAACAAATATTTATTGAGCACTTAGTATGTACCATGGACTGTGTTAAATTTTGAGGATGCCAAAATAATTAGATATGAAATCCCTTACAAAGCTGTTAGATAATCTCCAGGCTTGAGATCAGCAAGTGTGGGGTCACTGAGAGCTGTCACATTCAGAGTTATAAAAGCTAAAAAGAAATACAAGTATTGAGTACATCTTCTGTATCAGGCAGGAAGCCCAGAGTTTTAAATTTATTTAATTTATGTGTTTTATAATCATGGTAACATTCCAGACTTGAAATTTCTAATATATTAATTTATCTGTTAATAAATAGTAATTCTGTATTTCTTTCATCTGTTGATTCCTTTTCTGCTGTGTATTATTGATTCATCCCAACCTATAATTTCACCTTTTACCTAGTCCCCTGGATTCTCTTCTCTTAGCACTGCAATACACTATTGATGATTTGTGCTGGGAATATCTATTTGGAACAGTCCAGTAGAAAGGTGATGTGAATCACACATCTAATTAAAAATTGTTAGTAACCTCCTTAAAAGAGTACAAAGAAATAGGTGAAATTAATTTAATAATGCATTTTATTTAATCTACCATATCCAAATATTATTTCAACACATAATCAATAAAAATGTATTCATGAGATATTTTACATTCTTATTTTTCTGAGACCAAATCTTTGAAATCTGGTGTGTATTTTATACTTATACTACATCTCAGTTTGGACCAGCTACATTTCAGGTGCTGGCTGAAATAGCCATGTGTGGCTAGTAGCTTCCATATTGGACAGTGCAGATCTAAGGGCATCTTTTTTTACTTTTCTTATTCCTGGTGAAAAAATGGTGATAAATTGTCAAACATTAAAATTCCACCATCAACAGTCTCCAGTCACCCATTAGCCTCAATGGTTTTCAGATCTTGTTCCTAGTGAAGTGAATCTGCTTGCTCTATCATGAAAATGACTTCTTTCTCTTTTCTGCTTTACCTCTTTTCACACCTCCCACCCCTCATCCACCAACCCATCAGCCTTACCTGGTGCAACATTTCAACCCACTTCCTCCAACAGGAAGCCTTTACCAGATCTTGCTCTCTGCTTTGCTTTGTGCAAAGGTTGATAATCAGGTTACCAATTGATATCTACCTGTGGATTAGTACCCCGTTCATATCATTTCATGTGTGGACTTTCAACAAGAATCATTTGATTCTTTTATAGCCTCTCTCCATAAGGAGTCAAAATGAGTGTTCATTAGTTGGCTGACCAAGATTTGGTATGCTAATTTCATAGAAGCATAAATAAATTAAACTACTGAACCCTATTTCTTATTCTGTGTAATTTCACTGGTTTATTCATTCATTTATCTACCAAATATTTATTGAGCACTTATTAGGAGTCAAAGATTGGGCTAGACAGTGACAATATAGTATTACCAGTATATCATGCACATCTTTCAGTGTCAATACATAGTCTCCTGTGATTTGAAACTTATTTTACTCTGTTATTCCCTGCTTTTTATGCACAGAACTATTTCGTGTTCACACTCTGAATCTGACTGATGTGGGAACTGAAGTTTATAGAGGTTAAGTGATTTAGCTGGGTTGTAGAGTTTATTAATGGTGGAGCTAGGACTAGAACTCAGGTCTTACTTTTTCTCCAGTACATTATGCTTCTTCTGCATTATGATCATTGGAACAAGCACCAAGTTTACAAATCTAGATTTTATAGCAAACAACACCTTTAACACTTGCATACTGGAACCAATTTTCCACTTGAAACATTTCTTTTGTCATAACCATTTTTCCTTCTTATTACTTGGCAGATTGTCAATAGTGCTGCAATTTTCATGAACAAATCTTAACTTGTGGGTTAGAGGAAGACAAGATGTTCCCAAAGGTTAATTACATATTTCATTTTTCCATAACTTTCTGCTTCCAGGATTCTGACTCATCAGTCAGTAAAACTGACTGTTGTGTGCCAGTCACCAACATGAAGGTCTGCAAAGGAAATTTGATTAACGTCACTTCCAAGGATAAATTTCAGTTTAGCCTAGAGCTAGACCTCAGATGATAAAAATCCAATTTCACGATATTGTCTTTTACTCTAACCACTGACAGAGTAAACAGTTTGTAATGTTGACAGATGGAAGTACTGTATATGATATTCTTTAATATCTGAGTCTCTATATACAGAGATGACATTTCTTAAATAGAAAATATATTTAACTTTTTTCTGTTTTGAGTATTTTAAAGTATATCCTTTTTGTTAATAGTACTGATTAGAGCACTATTATAAAAGCTATCATTGTGGTAGAATATTATCTGCATAAAATGTGTTTATTGTGTTATTTAAAATGATATACTTTAAAGTGTACTCTTTGTACTACTGCATCTGAATAACTTTAGGTGCTTATTGCTGGTACTCACCCTAGACTGACTAGATTCGCATTTTTTAAAAAATTGCTAACAGCCAATGGATTTGCATTTTTAATAAATACTTCAGCTAATCTTTATGTACATGAAATTTTGGGAACCTCTGATTTGAATGCAGAGAAGACTATAAGTTTAAAAATATTACTATCCTTTGGGACACCTACATTTTCCTTGCCAGCTGTTTTTCCATATTTTGTTACTAGAAGTAAGATCAATTGCTATCCATTAAGTTAATGGACATGACCAGGTATTCTGAAGATTCTAGCTGAACCATTTGTTTAGTTAAATAGATGCATTTGTTTAGTTTATTTGAATTTCAGTCAGTTAAGTAATCAATAGTTTTGGAATAGCTACTGGAGCAAGGCTCTGTATAGCATGACCAAATGTATAAGCTTGTTAATACCTCCATCTCGCAGTGGTCCCATTGTATTTACTACGTTCGTCTGTTGCTTTGTCCATCTCTCTGCCTGGATGTGAATTCCATGGTGGTCAGGCACCAAATCATACTCATTTTTGTGTCCCTAGTTCCTAGGACCATGCTTGGTGTGTAATGGTCACCTATTATATGCCTGTAGTTGAATTTTCAATGAACAAATAAACCACAGGGACAGTCCCAGGAATGGTCAGGATAGAATGATCAAGTAGTTGAATTTGAAAGCAAGGATGTTACCACAGGTAACTCTAGGGAAATGTTCAAGGAAGGAAGTATAGGTGAGTTTCAGTTTATGCTTAATATCTTAATTAAATGTAATGAAAATATACTCTATTAAATTTTATTTTATTTTTTAAGATTTTATTTATTTATTTGACAGAGAGAGAGACATAGCGAGAGAGGGAACACAAGCAGAGGGAGCAGGAGAGGGAGAAGCAGGCTTCCCACTGAGCAGGGTGCCTGAAGCAGGGCTCGATCCCAGGACCCTGGGATCATGACCTGAGCCGAAGGCAGACGCTTAACGACTGAGCCACCCAGGTGCCCCATCTACTAAATTTTATATGATACTTTCCCACGTATTATTGTGTAAAGATTTCCCAATGCTATTAAAAATTCTCTAGGCAGCATTAATGATTATAATATTTAATTGAATGTATGTATTTTGTGCTAATCCCTTCAGGATTTGTCCCAATATTTTCTTTTGCTTATATAAAGAATGCTGCACTGAACATCACTTTGCACAAAGTTCTTTTCTGTCTTTTGAATTATAGGGAGTCAAATAATGTTCACATATTTTGAGGTTATTTAAATATATCAAATTACTTAGAAATTTCTATATATGAATTGAATATGAATATGAATAAATGAATATGGCATTTCTTAAATGAA
Organism: Leptonychotes weddellii; assembly: GCF_054177405.1. Lineage (NCBI taxonomy): Eukaryota > Metazoa > Chordata > Mammalia > Carnivora > Phocidae > Leptonychotes > Leptonychotes weddellii. The sequence goes on from NW_027844799.1 coordinate 6,771, forward strand.
CTGCCATGAAATATAGCAATTTCTAATAGAAGTGACATTCTAAACTGCAGTTGGGTTCCTAAGTTGCTTTCTGAATTTTATTTTTTCCATAGAACTGGCTAAAATATCACTTATAACCCCAAATCCTAATTTATTTTAAGATTCAAATATTGAAACTCAGGTTTGATTGCAGAATACAAGTCAAGTCTAGAGGCCTCATATTCCACATCCTTTGAGACTTAAAACATCTTTAAATCAAGGGGCTCCTGGGTGGCTCAGTTGGTTAAGCGACTGCCTTCAGCTCAGGTCATGATCCTGGAGTCCCGGGATCGAGTCCCGCATCGGGCTCCCTGCTCGGTGGGGAGTCTGCTTCTCCCTCTGACCCTCCCCCCTCTCATGTACTCGCTCTCTCTCATTCTCTCTCTCTCAAATAAATAAATAAAATCTTTAAAAAAAAAATCTTTAAATCTTTACTTCCTTTGAGCCCCATGAGAGGAAAGGGAAAGAGGATGGCTGGTGGGTGGAATCTCTCAAGCCTGGGTAGTCCTGGTCCCACGGCAGCTTTTGAGGAGGGCCTGGTAGTGGAGAGTGTGTGTAAGTATCTCCAGTGGCAGATGGGTAGAGTGGTTCTGTCTGCAAAGGGTCCACTCATGTTGGTAACCACACATCCTAAAAAAATAAGGTGGATTATATTGGATGTTGATTATTGTCCTGACAAATCTGGATTTATTGTGTAGCACTGGGGTGCTACTGAAAGTATTTTCTCTTTGTATTTATGCATGGTTCATAACATAATTGAAATGAAATTGAAAAGGAAAAAAATTCAACATGTGGATTCTGTTAATGATCTACCCAGATTCCCTTTGGTCCCTTTTACTACTGTACACTACTCCCCTAGCTTTTCTGAGCTTTCTCATCTTTTTTTTTTTCTTTTAACAGCTCTATTGAGAGATCCTTGACACATAAAAATTGTATATATTTAACGTACACACCTTGATGTTTCAATGTGTGTATACATTGTAAATACTATAATTGAGCTGATTAACATAACTATCACCTCTACATAGTTAGCACTGTGTGTGTGTATATGTGTGTGTAGGACCCCCTGCACCTGCCACTGTCTTCAGAGGACTGCCTTGGGGCTGTGGGAGCCACTTTGCCACAGTCACAGGGTATCTGGAATACCTGGGAGTTCTCCCTCACACTCTCAACTCCCTAGGCAGCTATTAGATAATGACTGACTGGTGCTAGAATATGAAAGCTCAGCACTCTTGCCTTGAGTAGGAAAAACTGAGGTGTAATTTGTGTTGGTTCATAAACTTCCCCCCGTACAGAGAGGACAAGAAGAGACCAAAGAAAGGCATGCCATTCCTTGTTGGTAGGTGGCAAGTTTAATAAGCAAGGGAACTTAACGAGGGTTGTCTTGGGCAGCTGCAAGGCAAGTAGATCTCTGCCCCTGCCCGCTAGTATCTTAGTAGTTATATAGCAGCTTTATCTGGGTTCAGTCATGTATATAGTCCAGACAGTTTCCACAATGCATTGCTCTCTCAAGGCTGTGTTCTTGGAACAGCCCCCACAGTGGGAATGGCTGGCAGAGTGTATGGTCTAAGGACAGGGCAGGGGGTGGGGAGCTTCCATTGCCTGGGCTAGCTTGTGGATCAAGTAGCAGTCAGTCCTCTCAGGGAGCTCCAACAATTTGCACTTCAGAATTCCGCCCCCCCGGATCAGGCTGAAACTGCCTGTGAGAGACTTTACCTGAAAGCCACACCTCGCTTGGCCCCTTCCCTACCCTTAGCTACTTCCCCAAATCTTTTACCAATGTCTGCTGGCAGCACTTCTGTAATAAATTATTCACATGCAAATCCTTGTTCCAGGGTCTGTTTTTGGGGAACCCGACCTAAGATTTCCTATCAAGTGTGTTCAGGTTTTTATACTCTCTCCCTTTCTCTTAATAATTAAAGAGATCTTTATGCAGTTGAAATCATGCCACAGGCACACACAGCCATTTACTTTGATCCCATTCAGTATTTTTTCAACTATGTCACTAGTTGCTACATAATCTTCCACTGGTGTCTGAGTTTAATATGCATTTTTGAATTGTCAAATATTTATGCTGTGGCTGTAACCTTATTAAAAAAATGCTCCAATGAGGGGGTAGAGGGAGAGGGAGAGAAGCAGACTCTCTGCTGAGTACAGAGCTCAATGCTGGGCTCCATCTCGGGACTCTGAGATCATGACCTGAGCCAAAATTAAGAGTCTGATGCTTAACTGACTGAGCCACTCAGGCACCCATGAATGAGATCATTTTAAGCATTGTTCACATCTTACATGGTAATAACCATGGCAGCAATAATCATACTGACAACTATTTATCAAGCACTTACTTTGTGTTCGGCATTTTATTAGGTGCTTTGCCAAGATTAGTTTATTTAATCCTTTAAGCAACCTTGTGAGGTGGTTATGATCATATGATGAGGGAAATGAAATTGAGAAATGTAAACATTTTGCAATGATTTTATGACTGGTAGGTGGCCAGTGTAGGACTTGAGGTAGGAGTCTGACTGCAAACTTGTGCTCTCCATTGATTCTCTACCTGCTTCTTTGTTTAATCTGTTTAATTTTTATGACTATGTTAAGCATTTACTCTATTTGTAAATTTTATTTCTTCTTGTATGAATTCTTGTATGAATTCTTGCCAATTCATTGATTGGAATATTGATGGCTTTTCTCGCCATTTTGTATGATCTTTTTATATACTATAGATGGGAACCCTCTGGATAATTGTTGAAAATACTGGTGTCTATTTTATTTTTTAGATTGTTTTTATTATAAATATCAAGTTCTTTTATTACTGTTTTTTTCTCTATATAGTTTTTCAAATTAATCAAAGCTTCAAACATGATTCTACCAAAAAGCTGATATGCTTTCCTATTTTTTAGAATTTCAATGTTTAGATTTTTAAAATATTTAATTATTAAATGTAAATTGACTATATATTGTACATGTATATAGTGTACATTTGGTATAGTGACTATTTTGAAGGTGAAAGAGTGAACTGATATAGTAATGTATTGCTTTAGCAAATGAATATGGAAATTGGATGGCTTTGTGTGAGGGAAGGAATTAACATGTATGGAATGTGTGGTATGTGCTAGCATTTTACATATAGGCATGGAATCTGGTTAGACTTTTCTATTAACCCACTCTTATTTTGACAGGAGTCTAAAGTAGGGTGTTTGCAATAAAGAAGAAAAAAAAAGAAAGCAAACAGTCTCAGATATCAATGCCTCTCCTTTTCTCTTTATGCCACCCATTGAGTGTCTAACACTATATCAGAGGGAGCATATTGAAGAATTTCCAATAATTTTGGGTTTTACATAGAAAACATTATTATCTGGTAAAAAATATGTGAGCAATTCAAGTAAAAGGTTTATTTTTTTGGACCCAATTGTGGGTTTTTAGAATTGATTTTAGCTGAACAGGCTACTAATCATGAGATTATTGTCTGCTGAACCAGAGGAGTCACTTTGGCATCTGTCTATTGTGGACTTAAGCATCTTTATGGATGTAGTATGACTGGGAGTAAATTCTGCTCTTCTGCTCTTTAGCTGTCATTGATAGCTGTTTCCTCATCTTCTAGTTTCTGTGACTTGTTCCAAAGGCAGTTCTTGTGGTGTTAGAAATAGGAGAACAGAGTACAACCCACAACTGGCCTCATTTAAAACTAGGCAAACTAGTTAGCCCAGTTACTTTTACAGTTTGGGTGACAATGTTTTATAATATTTGAGGAATATAAGGAAGCAGTAAATATAATAATGGCTGACATTTGAATAGAAGGTTACTGTTTACACACTTTTGCAATACATTATTTAATTTTCATAATAGCCAGGATAGAATTATCTTGAACCTAGAACCTGACTTGAGTTTTCAAGCCTTACACGATGCTGGAATTAGTAGCAAAGAGGTTTAGAGTTGTCTAATGACAAACTTCAGATATAAACGGTTGTGCCATGAAAGAGATTCTCCAGCTTAATTTAAGAAGGCAAGGAAACAAATGGATAAAGAGGAGAGGGGCAAAAACTGAAAAAGTGTATCTGAGAAGAAATTCTTCATAGTGAAGACTGAATGTCTGAAGGAAATTTCAGCTTTTCTACTCTGGTTTGAATCTACTTTTTAGAATGATTTGTAAACATTTGAGCCTAATAGCCAGAAGTTAAATAATTGACATCCTCAGATCATGTGAGAGATTTTTAAGTAGTGAGTCTCTACTCTTCAAGGTTGACAATGATGATGAAAATTAATGTTTACCAAAACTTACCATGGATCACATACTGTGCTGAGAGATTTACCTGAAAAATGTCATAATAACCTGATGAAACAAGCCCTATAACCCTCATTTTCAAACAAGGGAAAAAGAAGCATAAAGAGATTGAATAACAGCTAGTAAGTAAGTGACTGAGCTGTGATTAGATATCAGATTACCTGATGCCAAAGTTTGCATATTTAATGGTTATACTCTACTATAGGACAGATATTAGAGACATCCTAGCAGACCTGCCTGAACAAAAACATTGCTATTCAGGAAGGGAAAAATGAAGGGGGAGAAATCGGAGGGGGAGACGAACCATGAGAGACTACGGACGGACGCTGAGAAATAAACTGAGGGTTCTAGAGGGGAGGGGGGGTGGGGGGATGGGGTAGCCTGGTGGTGGGTATTAAAGAGGGCACGTACTGAATGGAGCACTGGGTGTTATACGCAAACAATGAATCAGGGAACACTACATCAAAAACTAATGATGTAATGTATGGTGATTAACATAACATAATAAAAAAAATCCCAAAAAACACATTGCTATTTAGCAGTATATTCTAACCAGGTGAAATGCTCAGTCAAATTTCACACAATAGTCAGTGGTTATTTATGTTAGTGGCTCCTTCATGAAGCAGCCTGGAAAACCTCTTATGCAGGCTGTTGGGTCAAATTCTGTTCTCCATTGGGTCACTGAGAAAATAAAATGCCAGGTGCCTTCATGAGGGAGTCAACGTGAGAAGTGGAAAGGAGAGTTGCTCACCCAGTTGCTGCTCCATCATCTCAGCATTTGGCTTTGCTCTATTATTAATCATGCCTCTTTTATAGATGAGAAACCTCAGGTTCAGAGACATTTGTTGATTGTTGTTTGTTTATTTGTTTATTGTTTATTCTTATTGGATAGCAGGGAACGATGTTTTGGATTTGAAGAGGGTCTCCTTAGACATACACAGTGTGAAAGATAAAGGCCTGAAGACACTCTCCTTTGGAAAGCTCCTCCGGAAACTCAGTAAACTCCAGGATATCAATCTAGATAATTTCTTTTTTTTCTCTAAGTTTTTAATTCCAGTTAACATACATTGTTTTATTAGTTTCAGATACACAATATGGTGATTCAACACTTCCATATATCACCTGGTGCTCCTCACAAGTGCCCTCCTTAATCCCCATCCCCCACCCCCCACCCGCCATCCCTCATAACCATCAGTTCTTTATAGTTAAGAATCTGTTTCTTAATTTGTCTCTCTTTTTTCCCCTTTGCTTGTTTTGTTTTTTAAATTCCACATATGAGTGAAATCATATGGTATTTGTCTTTCTCTGACTGACTTATTTTGCTTAGCATTATATTCTCTAACTCCATGCCATTGCAAATGGCAAGATTTCATTCTTCTTTACGGCTGAATAATATTCCTCTGTGTGTGTGTGTGTGTGTGTGTGAGAGTGATATCTTTATTCATTCATCAATAAATGGACACAGGCTGCTTCCATAATTTCACTATTATAAATAATGCTGCTATAAACACTGGGGTACATGTATCCCTTTGAGTTAGTGTTTTTGTATACTTTGGGTAAATACCCAATGGTGCGATTGCTGGATCATAAGGTAGATATATTTTTAACTTTTTGAGGAACCTCCATACTGTTTTCCATAATGGCTACACCAGTTTGCATTTCCAGCAATAGTGCAAGAGGGTTCCTTTTCCTCCACATCTTTGCCAACACTTGTTTCTTATGTTGTTGATTTTAGCCATTCTGACAGGTGTGAGGTAATATCTCATAGTCTTTTTTTTTATTTTATTATGTTAATCACCTACATTACATCATTAGTTTTTGATGTAGTGTTCCATGATTCATTGTTTGCATATAACACCCAGTGCTTCATTCAGTACGTGCCCTCTTTAATACCCATCCCCCCACCCCCTCCCCTCTAGAACCCTCAGTTTGTTTCTCAGAGTCCATAGTCTCTCATGGTTCGTCTCCCCCTCTGATTTCCTCCCTTCATTTTCCCTTCCTACTTTCTTCTTCTTTTTTTAACATATAATGTATGATTTGTTTCAGAGGCACAGGTCTGTGATTCAACAGTCTTAACACAATTCACAGCGTTCACCATAGCACATACCCTCCCCAATGTCTATCACCCAGCCACCCCATCCCTCCCACCCCCCACCACTCCAGCAACCCTCAGTTTGTTTCCTGAGATTAAGAATTCCTCATATCAGTGAGATCATATGCTACATGTCTTTCTTTGATTGACTTATTTCTCTCAGCATAATACCCTCCAGTTCCATCCACGT
>NW_027844800.1:0-2136 GCF_054177405.1 Leptonychotes weddellii
ATGAGAGAGTTGTTGCTCTTCTTTTCTTCGATCTCCTGTTGAGTTTGTAGGTGTTCAGAATGGTTTGATCCCTATCCAGCTGAATTCCTGAGAGGAGACGAAATCCAGGTCTCCTACTCCTCCGCCATCTTGCTCCGCCCCCCCTCCTTCCCTATCTCTTTGTTGAAGTTCTCATTTGGTTTATCCACTCTTCTCTCAAGTTGGTGAGCATCTTTATGATCATTACTTAGAACTCTTTATCAAGTAGATTGCTTATCTCTGTTTTGGTTAGCTCTTTTTCTATTGTTTTGTCTTATTCTTTCATTTGGAACATTTTACAGTTTCATTTTGTCTGACTCTCTGTTGTCAGTTATGTCTCCTGGTCTTTAAAGTAATGGCTTTGGGGCGCCTGGGTGGCTCAGTCGTTAAGCGTCTGCCTTCGGCCCAGGTCATGATCCCAGGGTCCTGGGATCAAGCCCCGCATCGGGCTCCCTACTCGGCGGGAAGCCTGCTTCTCCCTCTCCCACTCCCCCTGCTTGTGTTCCCTCTCTCGCTGTGTCTCTCTCTGTCAAATAAAAAAATAAAATCTTTAAAAAATAAAAATAAAGTAATGGCTTTATGTAAAAATAATTCTGTGACACCCTGTGGCAAAATCCTCCCTTGTCACCAGAACCAGATGCCCCAGGGCTGTTCCCTGTGTGGCCTGTGTTTGCCTTTCTGTTCTGCCCCGGCTGAGACAGCTGAGGTTGCACTGGTGAGCAGGGCATGCCCCAGGATGGCTGACTGAGAGGTCACCTGTAGCTACAGCAAGCACACTGGTGTTTAGGAGTAATTCCCCTCTCCCTGGGGATGGAGTTGCGCTGGAGGGGTGTCATTTCACACCCAGTGGCCAGGCCATATTTGCTCTATGGGGATACTGGTCCAACTGAGGCTGCCTGTTGAGTGTGGCAGGGCGAGAGCCACAGGGAGGGGCCCTTTCCCAGGTAGTTGTGTTGAGTGGGACAGGTGTGCATGGGAATGCCATGTCAGGGCAATGTGTGTTAACAAGGGAGATGGAGTGTCAGAACTGGCTCCTGAAAATGTCCGGGTAGATAAATTGAAAGAAAGCAAGAAAAATGGCACCTACCAGTACTTCTGTCCTTGGAGAAAACTCCTAGAGATCCCTCTTCCTCCAGCACATGTCCTGAAATTAAGCAGTAATTCTCCACATATAACCCAGGCTCTTTTCATACTGCTGCCTCTATTCTGGGTCTCAGGCTGATTGATACATCATGCTGTCCCTTTATAGGCAGAGACTCAGTTTCCTATAGCCCTCTGATTCTTTCAGAGGTAAGCCCTGCTGATTTTCAAAGCCAGACACTATGTGGTCTCCTATTCCTAAGAAAGGTCCTAAAATCCAGGGGTGCCCAGTGTGGGGTTAGATCCCCTCACTCTTCTGTGCTTGTAATATCCCTCCCATTTGTGAGTAGCCACACTGGGGGTTTGGTTCTCAAGCATGTCTCTGTTGCTTTTACCCTTCTCTGTGTGGCCTTCTCACTATGTCTTTAGCTGTGGAAGATCTGTTCTGCCAGTCTCCAGGTTGTTTTCAGAGTGAGATGCATTACATGGAGTCTTGGTTTGTTTGTGGGAGGACATGAGCTCTGGATCCTCCTCCTACACTGCTATCATCCCTGAGAGTCTGTTCAATAGTTCACTTTCTCAAATAGGTAAATACATGCCTTATAATTGCGTTCACTTTAGTTATTTGCTTAGGTACTTTGTCCTTGCTTTTTTTTTTTTTTTAAGATTTTTTATTTATTTTGAGAGAGATAGAGAGTGAGAGAGTGCATGAGCCAGGGGAGGTTCAGAGGGAGAGAGAGCAGACTCCCCACTGATCAGGGAGCCCTATACAGGGCTCCATATAATGACTCTGAGATCATGACCTGATCTGAAACCGAGTCGGATGCTCAATGGACTGAGCCATTCAGGTGCCCCATCCTTGCTTTTTTTGATACAAAGAAAAGCTATTTATATATATATATATATTTTTTATTCTTATGTTAATCCCCATACATTACATCATTAGTTTTAGATGTAGTGTTCCATGATTCATTGTTTGTGCATAACACCCAGTGCTCCATGCAGAACGTGCCCTCCTCAATACCCACCACCAGGCCA
>NW_027844801.1:0-263 GCF_054177405.1 Leptonychotes weddellii
GGTTTTCACTGCCTAACAAATAAGAAATGAAAACTGTAAACATTCAAAAAAGAATGTGGGACTGAGGGTAGTGAGATTCTGTGTCTGTTGATAGCCCTGGCCCTACATGATAGCACATGACAAGGTAGAGCCTCCACACCTCAAGGGTGGCTGTGACAGGATGGGTGTCCTTGCTAAGTAGAATAGTTCACATTCACTGTGAGAAACATTTGTGGGAAATGAGTTCAACTGAACAACTGTAAAAAAAAAAAAAAAAATCCAAA
>NW_027844802.1:0-263 GCF_054177405.1 Leptonychotes weddellii
CAGGGGGAGTGGGAGAGGGAGAAGCAGGCTTCCCGCAGAGCAGGGAGCCCAATGCGGGGCTCAATCCCAGAACCCTGGGATCATGACCTGAGCCGAAGGCAGACGCTTAATGACTGAGCCACCCAGGCGCCCTAGGACCTCTGTTTTTGAGAGCTGGGCCAGGTTGGTCTTGTTGAAAGGCTGGAGCTGAGTGAATGAAAGTCAGAAGTTTGTTATTTTGTATTTCCTGGGTCTGTCTGAACCCAGTCCTCAGAAGCCTCCCT
>NW_027844803.1:0-263 GCF_054177405.1 Leptonychotes weddellii
TCACAAGACTATACAAAGTGTTGTCTGTAGATTGGTGGTGGTCTGTGAAGTGTTTCTTACTGGCTTGAGATGTGCTAAGAGTTAGAAATTGAGAGTGAGTGTTTAGAAACTTTCATGGCAATTTGATATTGCCTTGACGTCTAAGCACATCATTAGTCTTACAAGTGCTTTTATTTTATGGAATTCTTTATGGAAAAAGTTTAAGATATTTTGAAATTGGGGCGGAGCAAGATGGCGGAGGAGTAGGAGACCTGGATTTCGTC
>NW_027844804.1:0-263 GCF_054177405.1 Leptonychotes weddellii
ATGTCTTTCTCTGTTTGACTTATTTCACTCAACATAATACCCTCCAGTTCCATCCATGTCGTTCCAAATGGCAAGATCTCATTCCTTTTGATGGCTGCATAATATTCCATTGTATATATATACCACATCTTCTTTATCCAGTGCTAGTGGTAGAATTATATTTTCTGATAGGCTAGACTTGAATGAAAAAGCGAAAAAAAAAGGGGGCAAAGATCTTTCTCTCTTAGTAGCCCCCGGATTTTAAAATATTTGCAGGCCCCTTC
>NW_027844805.1:0-263 GCF_054177405.1 Leptonychotes weddellii
ACTTTGATACTTACTGTTTTCTAATGTGCTTATGCATTTATGTATAGAAATACAGTTTATATTATTCCTTTATAAGTTACTTCCCTTTATTCTTTATAGTTCTTTATGGATGTATATATGTGTATATCCAAAACTGCACAAAGAAGAAGGAATATATATATAATTTTTATAAAAATTGTGTGTAGAAAGTTTATTATCTGTATTTCATTTCAATATAGATAAAGGGCCTTATAAAAGAAGGGTATTGACAATGGAATATTATG
>NW_027844806.1:0-263 GCF_054177405.1 Leptonychotes weddellii
AACTTGGAGCCAGAGAGCCCCAACCTTAAATTATGGCTCTACCACTTACCAAACATGTGACGTAGAACATGTTAATTCACTTCTCTGGTCTCCAGTTTCTCTTTCTGCAAAACTGGGAGAATGATATATAAAGCCAATAGTTATAAAATGCTTTTTATTTTCCCTGTTATAAACTAAGACTCTCTCTTTTTTTTTTTTTTAAAGATTTTATTTATTTGGCAGAGAGAGACACAGCGAGAGAGGGAACACAAGCAGGGGGAGTG
>NW_027844807.1:0-263 GCF_054177405.1 Leptonychotes weddellii
CTTACCACTGGCATGAGCACCTCGGACCATGAATTCTACTGGAAGCAGCTGGTCTTCTCCGTTATGATAACTGGTGTCCTGGCTGTGTTCCACAGAGCTCTCTGGACACTCACTCTACCCTGCCCCAGTGGACTCAGAGGCTACACCTAGAATGCTTTGACTGGAGGAGTGCTTGCCTGGCCAGCACTCCATGTTCTGTCCTATGGAACAGCTGTGTGCCCCTATGGTAGGTCGAGAGGAGGAATGGGGACCCCTGCAAGATA
>NW_027844808.1:0-263 GCF_054177405.1 Leptonychotes weddellii
CATGGAACACTACATCAAAAACTAATGATGTAATGTATGGTGATTAACATAACATAATAAAAGAAAAAAAAATCAGTTATAAATTCAATAGATAGTAACATGACAGGTCCTCCCATGTTTTTTACTAAAGGAAAATATAAAAAAATTGTGAGAGTCAAGCAATTAGGAAAAACCAGGAACAAAATGCCAAATGAGTAGAATAAACTTCAACAAGAAGTCAACCAGCCATGTGAGTGAGAAAATGACTATTTAGGTTCTTTGTG
>NW_027844809.1:0-263 GCF_054177405.1 Leptonychotes weddellii
TTACTTAGAAGGATACTAAAGCTTGAAGCACACGTATTAAATTTGGGCAATCTTGGTGAAAATGAGATTGGGTTTCCTCATTATAAAGTCTGACATCCTTCATCTAAAACCAAATGAGATAATAAAGTAAGAGAAACGAGATATATTTTCTGCATAAAGAACCATATAATCCTTTACTTCATTTAAATAATAGATTCACAGAGGGGTAGATGAACCATGAGAGACGATGGACTCTGAAAAACAAACAGGGTTCTAGAGGGGAG
>NW_027844810.1:0-263 GCF_054177405.1 Leptonychotes weddellii
ACTTTTTCCAAATGATACTAACAAGGTCAAGGATCATATCCTATCTAAAAACAAGACCTATACAAATAGCTAGGATCTCTTATACTGCCTTATGTACAAGTGCTGTGACCTGAAGGATTTATTTGTATTTTACATACGTCTTTATGTTTACATACTTTATATTTAAAATATTCATATTACTTATATATACTATTCTTATATATTTGTTTTCATTCCATTCATTTATATTTTTCGTATGGCAGCGTTGCATTGTACTGACAGCC
>NW_027844811.1:0-2136 GCF_054177405.1 Leptonychotes weddellii
CCCTCAGTTTGTTTCCTGAGATTAAGAAATCCTCATATCAGTGAGGTCATATGATACATTTCTTTCTCTGATTGACTTATTTCACTCAGCATAACACCCTCCAGTTCCATCCACATCATTGCAAATGGCAAGATCTCATTCCTTTTGATGGCTGCATAATATTCCATTGTAACTTTCTTTTAAAAACAAAGGTGAATTGAAATATTCCAAAGGTCAAATAGTAGATTCTTCTTATTACTAAACATGTTAAATCCTACCCAGCTAAACCATCTCTCACCTTCGTGGTGGCCTCAGGACATTTTCTTGGCTTCAGCTCCATCTCTTCCTATTATTCCAGATCCCCATGTGATTTCCCATCCATTGCTTTCTCCTCCAGATCAACACCTGGTCTGTTTTATTAATCTTTACCACTGAAATTTCTGAACTTCCACTCTCAAAAGAGAGACGAATAATGTTCTCAGTCTGCTAATTTCTCATGACTCACATGGAATCACTTTTTCTTAGGAAATGGATCCTCCATTTTATCATCTGGTCTTTTTAGGAAATCAAATAATTTTTTTCCCTAAATATATATATATATATATATTTTAGAGGATGGACCCATGATGCAAACCTTACACCATCTCAACTGAAATATTTCTGAGGATTTCCACTCCTTAAGATTAAAAACAAAACCAAAATCCTGAACACACCCACAGAGCTCACACAGTCTTCCCTAAATATCTTAAACTGCCAAACATAACGCAACAGTTTTTGAATAGGATTAGTAGCTTCTTTATATCAAATGTGACCTTATCTGCAGATTTGAACCCCAAGTTTCACTTGTCCCACTCTATTACTGAGGTGGTAACTCCACCTCACTCCCATAGGCTTCTCTATCCAACTACTGAAATGACTCTTGTCAGCATCATTATTGACCTCCATTTTGCCAAATCCATTAGTCACTTCCCTGTCCTTGGCTATTACTAAACCTCTTAGCAGGATTCAACACAGTCCATCACTATATAAGATCACTTTTACTTTTCTCCTGTTTAGAGTACTTTTGTTTCAGCACTACAGTCCTTTGGTTTTCCTCTAATCTCACTGGCTGCACACTCTCAGATTCCTTACTGGGTCCTTTTCCTATACCAGAAGGTAACTTCAGTGAGCCCTGGAGGTCTCTGATTGGCCCTCTATTCCTACCTTCTCTTCTGCATTGTCTCTCTGGGAATTCTTATCAGTGGGAAGTGCCAGTCTCTGAACTGTTCTTCCTATATTTACGTTTGCTACTTATGTCCTATTTTCTACAATACAAAGTGACCTTTTGAAAATACAATATAGATGTCTCATCAACTTGATTTTTTGTTTGTTCTACAACACAAGTGACACCCTAAATCAGCTGTTCATCTGTATCTCCAACTTGAAACACCATGAGAGACCCACCATTGCCTGACCACATTCCTGTGGTTCAAGAAACACAAACTTCCATACTTTCTTTCTTCCTCTTTATGGAAATTTTGGTCACATTGCTCCTTATAGTTTTGTACTGTCACATGGCCTCTGCCATCTGGAACCCTATAATCCCAATGGATCCAAGGAAATCTATTTTCATAGCTACATCTCCTACTGCCAACCCCAGACTTCAGGGGTTAGCCACCCCATGATACTCAATGATATCAGTATCCTCTCCCAGGAGACTTGTTACTAGCTTTAGTGAAGGGAATGTTCTTCAGGGTCTCCCAACAGAGTATACTGGTATCACATAATAAATCCACTTTAATATTTCCACCTTTCTGAAGCTTCTGACCCTTTCTCAACACTGTACCAAGGCTGTTCTGCCATCTCTGTCTCATTCCCTGGAGGATATCACTCTGTCCTGGGAGCCACTCCAGCAGCACGTGAAAATCAGCTTCAGGTGTTCTTGCTGGGTTGCTAAATCTTAAGCTTACACTTTTTTCCCCCAAGGCTTCTAAGGAGTTAATAAAAGCCAACTATGTCCATGATCATGATAACTGTTTTAATTATACTTGTATTGTCCCTAAATCATTCAACTGCTAGAGCTACCACGTAGCCTGATGATTCACACATTCCAAGAGCTTCCATCAGTTATCAGATAAAAGTCAGTAATTTGATGCTAGTGTATGGCACCTACTAGCC
>NW_027844812.1:0-263 GCF_054177405.1 Leptonychotes weddellii
CATGATGGCTAAAAGAGATCCTATCAAAGGAAGACTAACTCTCATGTTTGGCTCAATATTGCCCGTTGTTACTGTTTTCCTCAGAGCTTTCCCTTGGGTGGTATTGGCTGTCCCTCATTTCCAGCGTTCAACAACAAGCAAATGTTAGTTTGATCATTCTATTATATATTCTCTTTTTAAACCCAAGAGGCTTAGACACAGGAAAATTAAATTGCAGCAAATCTCAGGAACTACGTGGTAGCAATCGAACAATAGCACTGAAT
>NW_027844813.1:0-263 GCF_054177405.1 Leptonychotes weddellii
CTCGTACCCCTTTTTTTATTTGACATCAATTTTTTGCCTTAAACCAAATGAAGTCTGTTGGGTGAGCTTCTCACAAATATTCACATCCTAAAACTCATTAATCCAATAATAGCAGTCTTTTTTTTTTTATTCTTATGTTAATCCCCATACATTACATCATTAGTTCTAGATGAAGTGTTCCATGATTCATTGTTCGTGCACAATGCCCAGTTCTCCATGCAGAACGTGCCCTCCTCAATACCCACCACCAGGCCAACCCATCC
>NW_027844814.1:0-263 GCF_054177405.1 Leptonychotes weddellii
ACCTCAGAGGTGCTGAAACCAAGGCTGGCTGTGTACTCTGGGTTGGAGGAGAGGTCCGATGGAATTGGAACCCGACCCACGAGGCCATAGACAGCCCCAGCTCGCTTCCTCAGAGATAAAAAAAGAAAAAAAATCACCCCTCACATTCAGGGGATAGTAGGCCTTGGTTTGGGTAAACAGACCCACACAACTGCAAAGGGAAGACCACACCAGCTCTCTATAGTAAGCAATACAGTTCTTTATTCCTAACTGGGGGCTGTCTA
>NW_027844815.1:0-263 GCF_054177405.1 Leptonychotes weddellii
TCATTCTCTCTCTCAAATAAATAAATAAAATCTTTAAAAAAAAAAAATAATGAGTTTGGCTAAACTCCAGTTTTGTGCCTTTTGAGGAGACACAAAACTGCTAAAGTTTATGTTAGTAAAACCAGATGAAGAACAGATGCTTTTTGAATCCAACTTTACCTTCCTTGCAAATTCTGCAGATTCTTGGGATACTTAAAACAGTCTGATAAGCAGACCTCAGTCTGACCTGGCAGTTTCTGTTGCCCCGTGATTCCCTAAACAGG
>NW_027844816.1:0-263 GCF_054177405.1 Leptonychotes weddellii
CATTACAGTATGAGAAGCACTGCTGGATAAAAACACACTCGAATTTAGCTAGCTGAAGTCCTGACCTGCAGATCTGGAAGAAGAAACAGGAAATGCAGCCAGTCGTCCTTCTGCCCCCAGCTTCTGCAGGACTTGCCTAGGAAAGTCTCTCTCCCCCACCCCACCCCCCTCTTAACTCAGCTTCGCAGGTTCCCTGAAGCTCCCAAAGCCCTGGGGCATCTGCTAAAGACCAGCGCTATCCCTTGCACTGTGCTAGGGCCGAC
>NW_027844817.1:0-263 GCF_054177405.1 Leptonychotes weddellii
TCGTCCATTTGTAAACCACTTCCAGGTTTCTAAAACCTTTCATTTTAATATGTAATTCCTCTTCTTTTTTTTTTTTTTTTTAAAGATTTTATTTATTTGCGAGAGAGAGAATGAGAGACAGAGAGCATGAGAGGGAGGAGAGTCAGAGGGAGAAGCAGACTCCCTGCTGAGCAGGGAGCCTGACGTGGGACTCGATCCCGGTACTCCAGGATCATGACCTGAGCCGAAGGCAGCCGCTTAACCGACTGAGCCACCCAGGCGCC
>NW_027844818.1:0-263 GCF_054177405.1 Leptonychotes weddellii
GGTGCTGGTCTGCAGGAGCTCGGTGCCTACACGGCTGGGAGCACATTGACGGCCCTCCTGCGGCGAAGCCGGGTGTGACAGGTGTGACAGTGTGCAAACCGGCAGGTGGAGGTGGAACCCCAAGGAGAAGCCAGGACGTGCATTCAGGAGAGTCAGGGACGCCGCTCTGTGGGGTGAGGCAGGAGGGGACAGGGGTGTCCGCACACGAGGGGCAGGGAACGCGGCAAGATGACGGGGAAATGGGGCCGCGGGGCCCTCGGCTG
>NW_027844819.1:0-263 GCF_054177405.1 Leptonychotes weddellii
TCACAAGACTATACAAAGTGTTGTCTGTAGATTGGTGGTGGTCTGTGAAGTGTTTCTTACTGGTTTGAGATGTGCTAAGAGTTAGAAATTGAGAGTGAGTGTTTAGAAACTTTCATGGCAATTTGATATTGCCTTGACGTCTAAGCACATCATTAGTCTTACAAGTGCTTTTATTTTATGGAATTCTTTATGGAAAAAGCTTAAGATATTTTGAAATTGGGGCAGAGCAAGATGGCGGAGGAGTAGGAGACCTGGATTTCGTC
>NW_027844820.1:0-263 GCF_054177405.1 Leptonychotes weddellii
AGTTTCTATTTGACTATGTTTTCATTTATATTTTTGAATATATTTTTAATTGATACTTTAAAGTCTTGTCTGCTACTTATAACATTTGAATCACTTCAAAATTGATCTCTGTCTATTGTTTTTTCTCCTGAAAATGGGTCATGTTTTCCTGTTTCTTTGTGAAATAATTTTGGATTATATCTTAATCACTGCTGTAATTGCCATGTTGTAGAGACTCTGGGTTGTGTTTTATTCTTCTAAAAAATTTCAGTTTTTCTTTACTT
>NW_027844821.1:0-2136 GCF_054177405.1 Leptonychotes weddellii
AAAAAAAAAAAAAAAAAATTGACTGAACAGGGTTCAATGGGTTCAATGGATAATTAATTAGCTGTGAAAGGACAAGAAAGAAAAAGGATCTAAATGTCTGCTTGGTCCTGAAGTGTATTCAGTGTCACTGATGAAGATAAAGTCTATACCAGAAGTTTAATATTTTACACGGTATTTACATTTCTGTTGGGGACTAAATGTATGTGTCACTCCCAAAATTCACCCAAACGTTGAAGCCCTAACCCCCAGTGTGGCTGCATTTGGAGTTAAGAATTACTGTTAACTGAGGTTACAAGGGTGGGGCTGATAGGATTAGTATCCATAGAAGAAGACACACCAGAGAGCTCCTGCTTCCCTCCCTGCCCCCCACCTCCCTGCATGCAAACAGAAGAAAGGCCATGTGAAGACTCTGAGAGCAGGGAGCCATCTGTAAGCCAAGAAGAGAGTCTCCACCAGAAACTAAACCCTGCCAGAACCTCAATTTTGGACTCTCCAGCCTCCAGAACTATGAGAAAATAGATTTCTATTGTTTAAGCCATCCAGTCTATGATATTTTATTATGGCAGCCTAAGGTAATACAGAATTTGGTATTGAGAAGTTGGGGGGTGCTGCTATACCAAACCCCTAAAAATATGCAAGTGGCTTTGGAACCGGGTAATGGGTAGAGGCTGGAGGAGTTTTGAGGTGCATGCTAAAAAAGGTCTAGAGGTGCCTGGCTGGCTCAGTAGGAAGAGCATGCAACTCTTGAACTCGGGATTGTGAGTTGGACCCCCACACTGGGTGCAGAGATTACTAAAAAAATAAATAAATAAGCTTTATATATAAAAGGCCTAGATTGCTGTGAAGGGACTATTGGTAGAAATATGGCCCTCAAAGGTGAGAAGCGGTGAAGAAAGGTGAGAGTTCAGAGAAGAAAGCCACAGAGAAGGTCCCTATCATCCTAAAGAGTACTGAACTCTTTAGGATGAACAGAACATTGGTTAGGAATAGGAACATTAAAGACCATTCTGGTAAGATATCAGACAGAAATGAGGAACATGTT
This sequence comes from Leptonychotes weddellii, assembly GCF_054177405.1. Lineage (NCBI taxonomy): Eukaryota > Metazoa > Chordata > Mammalia > Carnivora > Phocidae > Leptonychotes > Leptonychotes weddellii. The sequence goes on from NW_027844821.1 coordinate 1,043, forward strand.
ACTGGAAACTGCCTGCCAGGCCCATCGGGAGTCAGTGCCACTCTCATGGTTCTGTGGAGCAGCCCAGCTCCTAGGTACTGGGCCATGGCCTTGCTCTTGAGGCACTGGGTGGTGGCATCTTGGTTCCCTACTCCCAAACCAAGGAGGCTACACCCTTTGAAACTGAGGAGAAACCAGACCTGCCCTCTGGACCTGTGGTGGGAGTGACAGCCCTGTCATCTCTGAATCCCCTTTGGGGTCAGTCTCCCTTTTTCTTGAAGGATAACTCATGTTTGAAGCTGGATAAATAAATAAAGGTGGGGTCCTGATCAGATAAGACTAGCATCCTTATAACAAGAGACACCAGAGAGTTTGTGAATTCAGGCACATAGGGGAAAGGCCACGTGGAGGCTCAGAGATAGGGCAGCCATCTGCAAGCCAAGAAGAAAGCCTTCACCAGAAACCAAACCCTGTCAGAACCTTGATCTTGGATTTTTAATTTGTTTTTTAAGCCATCCAGTCTATGGGATATTATGGCAGCCCAAGGAGACTATACAATTTGTACAGTACCAGTAATAAATAAGTCAATTCCACCTTTCTGATTTAGATAGAGATGCTATTTAAATGGCTTCTGCAGGGTCATATGAAGAGATTAAAACTTGCTGTCCCGGAAAAGAAAAGAAAATATGTGCTTTGATTATGGCACCAAAACAAAACAAAACAAAAAACCTCAGTATGAAAGAAAGAACAGTACAATGCTCAACTCTCCTACATTTTGGGGGGAAGGGGGTGGTTTCTATAACAGCAGTTATCAACCTTTTTCTGCGGTGACAGGATGGATGTTTTCATTTCATGGGCATTCCCTGAACCCTAGCTGTAACTAAACTCTTTTTACTTCCAGTAAAGAAATCATATGCAGGGCGCCTGGGTGGCTCAGTTGGTTAAGCGACTGCCTTCAGCTCAGGTCATGATCCCAGGGTCCTGGGATCGAGTCCCGCATCGGGCTCCCTGCTCTGCGGGGAGCCTGCTTCTCCCTCTCCCACTCCCCCTGCTTGTGTTCCCTCTCTCGCTGTGTCTCTCTCTGTCAAATAAATAAATAAAATCTTTAAAAAAAA
>NW_027844822.1:0-263 GCF_054177405.1 Leptonychotes weddellii
GACTAACTTGTTGGCTTGCAAGTAAGGCGAAACCACAGACCTTTCACAGCCTTTCCCAGGGTCCTGGTTAATACTACCTGCAGTGGCCCCTTGACATGCCTTTTGGCTGCTCCAGAATTAAAACATTTTTTAGGGGTGCCTGGGTGGCTCAGTCGTTGAGCGTCTGCCTTCGGCTCGGGTCATGATCCCGGGGTCCTGGGATCCAGCCCCGCATCGGGCTCCCTGCTCGGCGGGAGGCCTGCTTCTCCCTCTCCCACTCCCCC
>NW_027844823.1:0-263 GCF_054177405.1 Leptonychotes weddellii
AATAAAATCATGAATGAAAGAGGAGAGGATCACAACCAACACCAAAGAAATACAAGCAATTATCTATTTATTTATTTATTTTTAAAGATTTTATTTATTTATTTGACAGAGAGAGACACAGCGAGAGAGGGAACACAAGCAGGGGAGTGGGAGAGGGAGAAGCAGGCTTCCCGCGGAGCAGGGAGCCCGATGCGGGGCTCGATCCCAGGACCCTGGGATCATGACCTGAGCCGAAGGCAGACGCTTAACGACTGAGACACCCA
>NW_027844824.1:0-263 GCF_054177405.1 Leptonychotes weddellii
AAAGTTGAAAATAGAACTGTCCTATGACCCAGCCGTTGCACTATTAGGTATTTATCCAAAGGATGCAAATACAGTGATCAGAAGGGGCACCTGCACCCCAATGTTTATAGCAGCAATGTCCACAATAGCCAAACTATGAAAATAGCCCAGATGTCTATCAATAGATGAATGGATAAAGAAGATGCGGTGTATATATATATACAATGGAATATTACTCAGCCATCAAAAAGAAGGAAATCTTGCCATTTGCAAACACGTGGATG
>NW_027844825.1:0-263 GCF_054177405.1 Leptonychotes weddellii
GCGCCTGGGTGGCTCAGTTGGTTAAGCGACTGCCTTCGGCTCAGGTCATGATCCTGGAGTCCCGGGATCGAGTCCCGCATCGGGCTCCCTGCTCAGCAAGGAGCCTGCTTCTCCCTCTAACCCTACCCCCTCTCATGTACTCTCTCTCTCTCATTCTCGCTCTCTCAAATAAATAAATAAATCTTTAAAAAAAAAAAAAGTTCACGTGCCCCATGCCAGCTCCGGTGGCTGTGCCTGTGGGTTTCAGCTTGGGGAAGCTCTGT
>NW_027844826.1:0-263 GCF_054177405.1 Leptonychotes weddellii
GACCTGGGCGGCAGTTCGGGTGGGGGTGCCACCCCGGGCGTGATGCTCAGTGGTCAGTCTTGCCGTGGACGGGCTCAGAGGACTGTGCAGCGGGGGGCAGGTGGCAGGGCAAAGCCTCCAGGGGGGCCCCCAGGATGACTGCTGAGATGCAGCTTCTGGGCCTAACGGGACCGATCTGTGTCCTTAGAGGTCTCCCCGCCGCTCCCTACAAGGGCACCACGGACACAGATGTGGACCTCCACGGGCAGGTCTCCCTCGTGCCT
>NW_027844827.1:0-263 GCF_054177405.1 Leptonychotes weddellii
TAGACCCTTCCCCTTTTCCTACCCCACACTCACCACCACAAAAGCCCTGAGACCTGAAAGAGCATCCTCCTGGATAAGGTTTAGAAACTCCATAGAGGACGCCTGGGTGGCTCAGTTGGTTAAGCGATTGCCTTCGGCTCAGGTCATGATCCTGGAGTCCCGGGATCGAGTCCCACATCGGGCTCCCTGCTCAGCAGGGGGTCTGCTTCTCCCTCTGCCCTCTTCCCTCTCGTGCTCTCTGTCTCTCATTCTCTCTCTCTCTC
>NW_027844828.1:0-263 GCF_054177405.1 Leptonychotes weddellii
GAAGAAGCTAGGGTGACAAGAAAATAAGATGAAGGGGCTTGGAAAACACATTTTTTTTTTTTTTAAGATTTTATTTATTTATTTGAGACAGAGAGAATGAGAGAGAGAGAGCACATGAGATGGGGGAGGGTCAGAGGCAGAAGCAGGCTCCCTGCCGAGCAGGGAGCCCGATGCGGGACTCGATCCAGGGACTCCAGGACCATGACCTGAGCCGAAGGCAGTCGCTTAACCAACTGAGCCACCCAGGCGCCCCTTGGAAAACA
>NW_027844829.1:0-263 GCF_054177405.1 Leptonychotes weddellii
ATGTTTATGCAACTCTATGAATTTACTAAAAATCATTTAAATGTGCATTGCTTTTCCTACACTAAATCCTAATCTTAGCCTTTGCACCAAGCATTTCCTGTCTATTCTACTATTGCTGTAGTAAACTCCCTCTCCCACCGTAGCTAAAAGGCAATTTCAAATCATTTTGGAAGGCTCAATTTGCAAGTTAAAAAAAAAAAAGGTTTTTCTTGAGACAGCCATTGTACTTTGATATGCAATAGGACTTTTTTTTTAAGATTTTA
>NW_027844830.1:0-263 GCF_054177405.1 Leptonychotes weddellii
AATGAATCATGGAACACTTCATCTAGAACTAATGATGTAATGTATGGGGATTAACATAAGAATAAAAAAAAAAAAATGAATGAGGTGAGCTTCCTAAAGTTATTATTAGCAGAGGCCCTGGTGCTGAGTGAATACTAGCTGTTATAAAATACCTAGGGCCTCTGTAAAATAAGGTCCTTATGTACACATAAATGTCTCTATATGTACATATATATATACACATATGTATGCATACATGTAGACAGAGACATACCTTTATATAA
>NW_027844831.1:0-263 GCF_054177405.1 Leptonychotes weddellii
TTCTATACAGTAACGAGGCAGAAGAAAGAGAAATCCAGGAATCGATCCCATTTACAATTGCACTAAAAACCATAGGATTCTTAGGAATAAACCTAAAGATCTGTACTCTGAAAACTATAGTACACTTATGAAAGAAACTGAAGAATACACAGAAATGGAAAAAACATTCTACACTCATGGATTGGAAGAACAAATATTGTTAAAATGTCTACACTATCCAAAGCAATCTACCATTTAATGCCATTCTTATCAAAATAACATCA
>NW_027844832.1:0-2136 GCF_054177405.1 Leptonychotes weddellii
AAAAAAAAAAAAAGAGGGGGGAGGGTCAGAGAGAGAGGCAGACTCCCTGCTGAGCAGGGAGCCTGACGTGGGACTCAATCCCGGGACTCCAGGATCATGACCTGAGCCGAAGGCAGTCTCTTAACCAACTGAGCCACCCAGGCGCCCTAAGCTATTGTTTCTTAGCTTGCTATTTAACTTCCATATGTTTGTGGCCTTTCCAGTTTTTTGGTTTTTTTTTTTCTTGTGGTTGACTTCTAGTTCCATAACACTGTGGTCAGAAAAGGTGCATGGTGTAACTCTGATCTTCTTGAATTTGTTGAGGATTATTTTGTGGCCTAATATGTGATCTCTTCTGGAAAATGTTCCATGTGCACTTGAAAAGAATGCGTATTCTGCTGTTATAGGATGGAATGTTCTGAGTATATTGATTAGATACATCTAGTCCAATATGTCATTCAAAGTCATTATTTTCTTTGTGGGAATTTTTATTTAAATTCTAGTTTGTTAACATATAGTGTAATATTGTTTTCAGGAGTAAAATTCAGTGATTCATCACTTACATCAACACATACGCCCTCCTTAATACCCATGATACATTTAGCTCATCCCCAGCCCACCTCCACTTCATCAACCCTCAGTTTGTTCTCTATATTTAAGGGTCTGTTATGGTTTGCTTTCCTCTCTTTTTTTCCTCTTCCCTATTTTCATCTGTTTGTTTCTTAAATTCTACACATGACTGAAATCATATGATTTGTCTTTCTCTGCCATATTTCACTTAGCATAATACAGTCTAGCTTCATCCACATCATTACTGATGGCAATATTTCATTCTTTATGATGGCTGAGTAATATTCCAGTGTATACATATACCACATCTTCTTTATCCATTCGTCAGTCAATGGGCATTTGGGCTCTATCCATAACTTGGCTATTGTTGATGATGTTGCTATGAACATTGGGGTGCATGTGTAAATACCTGGTAGTGAAATTGCTGGTCATACAGTAGTCCTATTTTTAACATTTTTGAAGAAACCCCATACTGTTTTGCAGAGTGGAAAGCCATTATTTTCTTACTGATCTGTTTGGATGATCTGTTCATTGATGTAAGTGGGTTGTTATGGTACCCTACTGTTACTGTATTACTATCACTTACCTCCTTTATGATTTTTATTAAGTGCTTCAAGTATTTAGGGGCTTCCATTTTGAGTGCATAAATATTTACAATTTTTATCTTCTTGTTGGATTGTCCCCTTAATGATTATGCAGTGTCCTTCTTTGTCTCCTGTTACATTGTTTTAAAGTCAATTTTGTCTGATGGAAGTATTGTTACTATAGGATTCTGTTGGCATCCATCCACAAGACAGATGTTTCTCCATCCTCTTACTTTCAATATTCATGTGTCCTTAAGTCTAAAATGAATCTCTTACAGGCAGCATATAGAATTTTTTTATCTACTCTGTCACCCTATGTCTTTTGATTGGAGCATTTCATCCATTTACATTCAAAGTAATTATTTTTTTTATTATGTTATGTTAATCACCATACATCACATCATTAGTTTTTGAAGTACTGTTCCATGATTCATTGTTTGCGTATAACACCCAGTACTCCATGCAGAACATGCCCTCTTTAATACCCATCACCAGGCTAACACATCCTCCCACCACCCTCCCCTCTACAACCCTCAGTTTGTTTTTCAGAGTTCATTGTCTCTCATGGTTCATCTACCCCTCTGATTCCCCCCCTTCATTCTTCCCCTCCTGCTATCTTCTCCTTCTTTTATTTTTTTTAAACATATAATGTATTATTTGTTTCAGAGGTACAGATCTGTGATTCAACAGTCTTTCACAATTCACAACGCTCATCATAGCACATACCCACACCAATGTCTATCACCCAGCCACCCCATCCCTCCCAACCTCCACCACTCCAGCAACCCTCAGTTTGTTTCCTGAGATTAAGAATTCCTCATATCAGTGAGGTCATATGATACATGTCTTTCTCTGATTGACTTATTTTGCTCAGCATAACACCCTCCAGTTCCATCCACGTCATTGCAAATGGCAAGATCTCATTCATTTTGATGGCTGCATAATATTCCATTGTATATATATACCACTTCTTTTTTATCCATTCATATGTCGATGTACATCT
>NW_027844833.1:0-263 GCF_054177405.1 Leptonychotes weddellii
ACCCTCCGTTTGTTTCCTGAGATTAAGAATTCCTCATATCAGTGAGATCATATGATACATGTCTTTCTCTGATTGACTTATTTCGCTCAGCATAATACCCTCCAGTTCCATCCACAGCATTGCAAATGGCAAGATTTCGGGTTTTTGATGGCTGCATAGTATTCCATTGTATATATATACAACACATCTTCTTTATCCATTCATCTGTCACCCATCTTCTCTTTGTAAACATGAAGAAAAAGTAGTTCTGAGGATACAAACTC
>NW_027844834.1:0-263 GCF_054177405.1 Leptonychotes weddellii
AACACACTGGCTTTCTTGATCTTGGCCCTACTCCTTCTGAACGTAGGGGTGTTTGGGGAGGGATTTTTTTTTTTTTTTAAAGATTTTATTTATTTATTTGACAGCGTGAGAGAGGGAACACAAGCAGGGGGAGTGGGAGAGGGAGAGGCAGGCTTCCCGTAGAGCGGGGAGCCCAGTGCGGGGCTCGATCCCAGGACCCTGGGATCACGACCCAAGCTGAAGGCAGACGCTTAACGACTGAGCCACCCAGGCGCCCCAGAGGA
>NW_027844835.1:0-263 GCF_054177405.1 Leptonychotes weddellii
AGATCAAGACTGTAGCCGAGATCAAGAATCAGACACTCAACTGACTGAGCCACCCAGGCACCCTGAGCCTTTACATTTTTAAAATCAAGCAGACCAGAATGGCTACATTCAAAGGAGTGTTTTCCTGACAGCCACGGAGGCTCTTCACCAACCCACGGAGATCATTCCAAGTCCAACTCTAACTCCAGAGGATGACAGCAAGACGGCGGCCACACCAAGCTGGCATCAGCCCTTCAAGTCACTTAGTCTGTAATAGAAATGGT
>NW_027844836.1:0-263 GCF_054177405.1 Leptonychotes weddellii
ACAGCACCAGCGTCCCTTAGGAACTTGTTAGAAACACAAAATCCTTGGTCCCAACCCTAGACTTACTGAGTCAGAAACACGAGGGCTGGTCTGCAGAGACCCAGGTGATTCTGAAACAAGCTGTAACTCGGAACTGCTTTAGGATTATGTAAGCATTATGAGAACCACGCACGTTTTCTCACGGTCCTGAACGTCAGTCGCCTCCCCTCCCACGTGCAGATGCCCCCCTACACTCACACCCCCCCCAGAGGTTCACATGCCCC
>NW_027844837.1:0-263 GCF_054177405.1 Leptonychotes weddellii
CACTTCATCTAGAACTAATGATGTAATGTATGGGGATTAACTAAGAATAAAAAAAAAATAAATAAAAAAAAAAAAGCTTTTTGAAAGCTTTAAAAAAAAAGAAATGAAAATACATAAATTCTCTACCCAGGAATTCATTTCTTGAGAATCTATCCTAAAAGCATTAAAGAGGCAATAGATAAAAATCTAGGTAGAAGGATATATGGTAGCATTGTTAATGGTGAAGAAAAAATTAAAAACAAAAAATCAACATGAATAACCAC
>NW_027844838.1:0-263 GCF_054177405.1 Leptonychotes weddellii
CCGCGTCACCCTAGTCCCAACCCCACGGTGACTCTAGGACTGTGGGTGAATGGCTCTGCCTCTCTGTGGCCCGGTTTCTTCATCTGAACAATGGAGGTCGTAATTCTCCCATCTTGGAGCAGTGGTGAAAACTAACAATTTAAGAGGCAGCATATGAAAGTGTTTAGGCCAGGATGGGACTGAGTGGAGGTGGTGGTGATGGTGGTGATGGTGGTGGAGGAGGAGGTGGTGAGTGGAGGTGATGGTGGAGGAGGAGGTGGTGG
>NW_027844839.1:0-263 GCF_054177405.1 Leptonychotes weddellii
TCCAAACCAGCTATTATATTCATTAATAATGCAGGGAAAGCATATTTTAGTAAATTTTTTTATTCTTTTCCATGGTCTTCCTTTCTTTATACAAGATTTAAGATAAATGATTACCCATAAAAGTGAGATGCACTTATTATATGTATTAACATATGGTATAATTAAGGTCTTGATTATGGAAGTAATGGTCCCCAGAGAGGGAGATATGTATCTATATATATCTATACCTATATCATAATATGTATATTTACCATTGGGATAGA
>NW_027844840.1:0-263 GCF_054177405.1 Leptonychotes weddellii
CTGACCCTCCCCACTCTCATGTGCTCTCTCTCATTCTCTCTCTCTCAAATAAATAAAATCTTAAAAATAAATAAATAAAAAGGAATGCTGCAGTGAACATGGGGTTCAGATCTCTTCTTCAAGATGATTTCATTTCCTTCCAGTATATACCCAGAAGTCAAACTTCCCTCTTAAGGACACTAAGCATTAGATGAAGGCCCACGCAAATCCAGTAGGACTTCATCCTAATATGATTACATCTGCAATGATCCCATTTCTAAGTA
>NW_027844841.1:0-263 GCF_054177405.1 Leptonychotes weddellii
GAGAGTTGTTGCTATTCCTTTCTTCGATCTCCTGTTGAGTTTGTAGGTGTTCAGAATGGTTTGATCCCTATCCAGCTGAATTCCTGAGAGGAGACGAAATCCAGGTCTCCTACTCCTCTGCCATCTTGCTCCGCCCCCCACTATTACTATTTATTACTATTATTTATTACTATTATATATTATTATGTATATTGATTAATGTACTTATTGAGAAAATTATAAACATTTATTGAAGAACATGGAAAAAGAACTGAATAAATACT
>NW_027844842.1:0-263 GCF_054177405.1 Leptonychotes weddellii
ATACTTGGTAGAGTTATAATGATATAAATGACAATTCTCTGCCTTCAAAAAAGCCCTAAGTAAATAAGCAATTGACGTGAAAACAGATGTTTCATAGCAGAGTGATAAATGTGACACTAGAGTCAGGGACTATTATTGTCTTAGCCTAGAGATCTTAGGCTGCATTTTATTGTTAGTGGTACATGAATGTTGTTCTCTGTGTATTTATTCTAGCCATTATTATAGACTTCGATATGACTGCTTAATTTCAGCCTTTTTTTTTT
>NW_027844843.1:0-2136 GCF_054177405.1 Leptonychotes weddellii
TATATATATATATATGTTAATTTCAAGATTATTTTGTTCCAAGGACCTATGTATCTATCCTTTCTCTAATAACACACTACTTTGAAAATGTAACTTCATAGAAATTTTTAAATCTGATGATATGAGTCCTCTACTTTGTTCTTTTGCAAAATTACTTTGCCTCTTCTGGTTCCCTTGTTTTCTACATTTTTTTGTTTTGTTTTGTTTTGTGGGTTTTTTTCTACATATATATATTTTTTTAAGATTTTATTTATTATTTTATGGAGAGATAGAGACCACAAGTAGGCAGAATGGCAGGCAGAGGGAGAGGTAGAAGCAGGTTCCCTGCCGAGCAGGGAGCCCAATGCAGGGCTCAATCACAGGACCCTCGGATCATGACCTGAGCTAAAGGCAAACGCTTAACCGACTGAGCCACCCAGGTGCCCCTCTACATATATTTTAGAATGAGTTTGTAAATGTCTACAAAAGTTCTGCTGGGGGGTGGCACCTGGCTGGCTCAGTCTATGGAGCATGTGACTCTTGATCTTGGGGTAGTGAGGTTGAGTCCCACGTTGGTCTTAGAGATTACTTAAGGGAATTAAAAAAATAGAATTTGGGTCTCCTGGCTGGCTGAGTCAGAAGAGCGTGCAATTCTTGATTCTGGGGTCGTGAGTTTGAGCCCCAAGCTGGGTGTAGAGATTAAATAAATACAAAAGTTAGAATCCTACTCAGACACACAAAAAATTCTGCTGGGGTTTATACTGGAATTCTATTGGATCTACAAATTTGGGGGGGAAATGGCATCTTTACAATTGAGTCGTCCAATCCATGAACCTTATGTCTCCCAATTTATTTAAGTCTTCCTTATTTTATCAAGTGTTTTTGTAGTTTTCAGGATACAGAATTTGCAAATATTTTGTAAGACTCTAAGTATTTAGTGGTTTGAGTGCTACTATAACAGTAATGTCTTCAGTTTTCAATTTTTCACTAATAGTATGTAGAACTATGATTGACTTTTGAAATATTAATTTTATATTCTGCAACCTTGCTAAACTATTATTCAAATAGCTCTTATTAATCTATAGATATTTTGTGATTTTCCATGTATACAATCATGTCATCTATCAACAGAGACAGTTTTTTTTCCCCTTGCTTTCCAATACATATGTCTTTTATTCCTTGTTCTTGACTTATTGCATTAGATATAACTTTCAATAACAAGGGGTGCCTGGCTGGCTCAGTTGGTAGAGCATGAGGCTCTTAGGATCATGAGTTCAAGCCCCATGTTGAGTGTAGAGTTCACTTTAAAAAAAAAAATAACCTTCAATAACATTGGAGTGGAGAGCAGATATCCTTGCCTTTTATAGAAAGTGTTGCATCTTTCACCATTATGATTTTCACTGTATGTTCTTTTTTTTTTTTTTAAAGATTTTATTTATTTATTTGACAGAGAGAGAGAGAGACAGAGAGAGAGGGGACACAAGCAGGGGGAGTGGGAGGGGGAGAAGCAGGCTTCCCGCCGAGCAGGGAGCCCGATGTGGGGCTCGATGTGGGGCTCGATCCCGGGACCCTGGGATCATGACCTGAGCCGAAGGCAGACGCTTAACCATCTGAGCCACCCAGGCGCCCCTCACTGTATGTTCTTATAGTTGCCCTTTATTAGGTTGAGGAAGTTCTGTTCTAGTCCTGGTTTGCTGAGGGTTTTTATCATCAACAGATGTTTAATTTTGCCAATGCTTTTCCTGCATCAATTACTAGAGCATGTGATTTTTCCTTTTTAGATTGTTAATAAGACAAATTACAGTGATTTTTTTAAGATTTTGATTAGAGAGCGAGAGAGAGTGTGCATGAGCAGGGGGAGGGTTAGAGGGAGAGGGAGAAGCAGACTTCCCGCTGAGCAGGGAGCCCGATGTGGGGCTGGATCCCAGGACCCTGGGATCATGACCTGAGCTGAAGGCAGTTGCTTAACTGACTGAGCCACCCAGGTACCCCATAACTATGAATTCTTAATTTTTTTTAAGAATTTTTTTAAAAGATTCTATTTATTTGAGAGAGAGCGTGAGTGCATGGGTGCATGTGTGAGAGAGAGAGAGAGAGAGAGAGAGAGAGAGCGTGTGCGCGCACGCACTTCCTGCCAAGCAGGGAGCCCAACTCAGG
>NW_027844844.1:0-263 GCF_054177405.1 Leptonychotes weddellii
GCGCCTGGGTGGCTCAGTTGGTTAAGCGACTGCCTTCGGCTCAGGTCATGATCCCAGGGTCCTGGGATCGAGCCCCGCATCGGGCTCCCTGCTTGGCGGGAAGCCTGCTTCTCCCTCTCCCACTCCCCCTGCTTGTGTTCCTTCTCTCGCTGTCTCTCTCTCTGTCAAATAAATAAATAAAATCTTTAAAAAAAAAAAAGGAGGTAGTAAATAAGGAGCCCATTATTTTCACAGAATTTTAACTTATCCAAGAAATATCTGTT
>NW_027844845.1:0-263 GCF_054177405.1 Leptonychotes weddellii
CAAGAGAATCAACTAAAATTTTACTGAAGTATGAGAAGTCAATAAGATGGCTAGATACAAAATCAAGAGCTCAGCATGCAAACCACAATAGCTTTCCCACATTCCGCAAATAACTAATCAACAAATGGAAGAATGATCTCATTTACAATGTCAATAAAAGGCATAAAGTACCTAGGAATAAACTTATAGCAAAGAATGGGTAAGACGAGATGAAAATATTAAAACTCTTCTGAAGGACATTAAGAAGAAATGAATACATGATG
>NW_027844846.1:0-263 GCF_054177405.1 Leptonychotes weddellii
GAATAAACTCTTGAAATAACTTACCTATTGAATCATTGGCCCCTGTGTAACTTCCAAACATAACAGGTAGAAACTTTTACTTATATTATGATGTTATTAACAATTAAATATTTTCTCTCCATTTCTGTTGAATTAGCATTACTATCATGAAAAATTCTAGGCATTAAATATTGTGATTTTATATACACTATTCAATAGACCTATAACAAACTAAGACAAAAAATATCTTAGAATAACATATTTGGATTTAGTTTTGACATTCA
>NW_027844847.1:0-263 GCF_054177405.1 Leptonychotes weddellii
GGCTCAGTCCCGGAGGCCTCGGGCAGCCTCGCTCAGGGCCTGGGCCCGCCCTGCAGGAAGGACACCTGCTGCACGTGGATGGCAGCAGGCCCCCCTCTACCTGAATCTGGGTGACCCGGGGGATTCACCTCCCCTCTCTGGGACTCGGTCTCCCCATCTATAAAATGAGGCTTTATTGTCAGAGTATCCGAGCCCTTCACGGCAGACCAGAGACTGCTGCAGCTGGTCTGAGCAGAGAAAGAAACGGATTCCAGGGTAATCGG
>NW_027844848.1:0-263 GCF_054177405.1 Leptonychotes weddellii
AGTTGTTTGCTTTGGTACAAGTTCATGTAATCTTTGGAACAGAAGCAGCAAGGACAACATTAACTATATACCTGATTTGGGTTTTTTGCCTTGTTCGTATGTGATTATAATCTACAACCATTAGATTGGGACGCCTGGGTGGCTCAGTTATTTGGGCATCTGCCTTCGGCTCAGGTCATGATCCCAGAATCCTGGGATCAAGTCCCGCATCGGGCTCCTTGCTCAGCGGGTAGCCTGTTTCTCCCTCTCCCTCTGCTGCTCCC
>NW_027844849.1:0-263 GCF_054177405.1 Leptonychotes weddellii
GGAGGGGCAGGCGGGGGCGGGACTCCCCGCGGCTGGTCACTGTCCCCGCGGAGGGGGAGAAGGGGGGGGGGGCACGCGGTGTGGCGGGAAGACCCCAGGATCATGACCTGAGACGAAGACAGACATTTAACCACTGAGCCACCCAGGTGCCCCATAAATCTCATTTCTATCGCTCACTCCTCACTGCCTCATCTTTAGCATCAAAATTGTCTTTCAATTTCTATTCAGAAACTTAAAGATCTAGTGTAGAAGGCCCGTGGTGC
>NW_027844850.1:0-263 GCF_054177405.1 Leptonychotes weddellii
GGGGCTAGGCAGGGATTGATAGGTAGGGGGCTAAGTGACCAGGCTCACGAAAAATCCCAGGAACGAGGAGGCATAAGGAAACCAGAGATAAGGGAACAGAACCAGACCACCTTGTTTGTTTTAAACATCAGAGATGAGATATTCAAAGGAGACGTAATCCTGGTGTTATCCTTGGTGATTTAAGTTCCCTGGTCAGTTTTCGATAAAAGACCAACCATAAAAGCGCTCTGTGGCAACCCATTCGGGACCCCCTCACTCTGGAA
>NW_027844851.1:0-263 GCF_054177405.1 Leptonychotes weddellii
TCCCTGGGAGCCCACAAGAGAAAAAGTGCAGCAGATTCGGGACTGCTTCTCAGACTCAGCAGAACAGGGGGGCTTGGCAATCAGTTTGGAGAACACGGACGTCCCAGAGCAGCGCACTGAGGCCAGCTCTGAATGGGACCCAACATCTTCACCAGACCATGGGACTGAAAACCTCTGGTGTTGAGACTAGTTTCCTCCATGCTCAGCCTTTCAGAAAACAAAACAAAACGAAACGAAATGAAAAACCCCAACGCATAAGAGCT
>NW_027844852.1:0-263 GCF_054177405.1 Leptonychotes weddellii
CGACTGAGCCACCCAGGTGCCCAATAGTCTATTTTTTTTTTAAGATTTTATTTATTTATTTGACAGAGCATAAGCAGGGGGAGTGGGAGAGGGAGAAGCAGGCTCCCCGCTGAGCAGGGAGCCTGACTCAGAGCTCCATCCCAGGACCCCCGGGATCATGACCTGAGCCGAAGGGACTGAGCCACCCAGGTGTCCTTAAGTAGTCTATTGAGGAAACAATTAAGCTTCTCTGGCCCAAGCAGACTCTACTTTGCAGTGTCACC
>NW_027844853.1:0-263 GCF_054177405.1 Leptonychotes weddellii
GAAGAAATAATAAGGCACCATGCCTCTCCCTGCAAAGCTGGTGTGCAGGGCAGCACCGCTCCTGGGCCAGACCTGGGGGGTTCAAAGGAGGCCCTCATGGTGGTAAGACTGACAGTCACAGACTTTAAGGAAGAAAACCGCTTTTCCTTTGTTCATGCTCATTTCCTTCTCTCACCTTCGGAGAGACTATGTCCAGAGGGTGACGGCCATACTGAGGACTTTGGGGAAGGGTGCCTGGAAACTGGCTCCTGAGCCTTATAGTC
>NW_027844854.1:0-2135 GCF_054177405.1 Leptonychotes weddellii
TTTTTTTTTTTTTAAAGATTTTATTTATTTATTTGAGAGAGAGAATGAGAGAGAGAGAGCATGAGAGGGGGGAGGGTCAGAGGGAGAAGCAGACTCCCTGCCGAGCAGGGAGCCCGATGCGGGACTCGATCCCGGGACTCCAGGATCATGACCTGAGCCGAAGGCAGTCGCTTAACCAACTGAGCCACCCAGGCGCCCCTCATTCCCTTGTTTTTGATCACTCAGATTGCTCCTAGTCATTTGTCCTACAAACTGGGCTGTTGCAAAACCCTAATATGCCACTTTGTACATTTTCAAGAATGGTGCAATTTGAGGTGGTGTTTGTGGGTGTAAAAATATATGCATTGTTTTGAGAGATATTGCCAAATTTTCCTCCATGAAAGTTTTACCTATTTTCAGGGCCACCAGTGATGAATGAGAATTACGATCACGGAGTCTTGTTCAGGAATTTCCATTCCTAACCCAACATACAATGAGCAGCCTACAGTGAACAGTAAATGCTAAATAAAATGTTAGTTAATTGGATGGAAGAATGGTTTAGGAAATACAGTTGGGTTTTGGGGGGCAGCAAGAAAAGCATTTTAAAATCCACTTTGGCATCTTCTTTGCTAGTAAAGTCACTGAAGATTATTGGAAGGCAAGGTAGAAATAGTTAACTTTGATCACTTTGAGTTAGTCTACTATTACAGAGATTTATTTTAGAACCTGGAAAGAGTAATAAATAAATATTACTGCAGTTTTGTTAATACCTTATTGCAACAGGGTGGCAGAAGGTCATAAATAGAATTTTGGGCAGACTATAATTGACTTATTGGCTTTCCTGTAGCAAAATGCTTTCCTATTGTAATAATGTGTCTTCACACTTATTATGTCATGTGATTCTAATACATATGAAAAGATAGAAGGGCAAAAAGACAAATGAACATTGAGACAATAAAAGCTGCAAGCTCCCTCTACATTTATCAAAATAATCTTCAAGTTATTCCCATTTTAGAGAAGAAAGATATAGAGATCCATGCCTTATGTAATCTGCTGCAAGACACAGAGCCAAGAAGTGGCCTTGTTGTGCTAAGAACCTAGCCCTGCTCTGGGAACATAGTTGATGCCCAATAAATTTGAATAAATGAGTAGTTACCATGAAAGAATGACTGGTAGAAGCAAAGGCCTGTTTTCAGTCTTCATTTGCACTTGCCGTTCTCACAAATGTGGGGATTATGAAACAGACAGTAGATCCTACTACAAGCACGGACTCAAAATTTGGAAGCTTAAATTCCATTCACTCCATTTTTTGCTGTGTCAACTTGGGAAAGTTACTTCTGTTTTGCCTTATTTGAGAGACGGAGATGACTGTACCTACTTCATAGAGCTGTTCTAAGAAGTTCGCACACCCCGGGCCCTGGAACAAGCCATACCGTACCCCGTGCGTTTGCTAGCAGTATGTGCATTCCACAGATCGGCACTCAGTGGGGTTCAGGACACCCATGCTCAGCAAGTGGCGGAGCTGAAGCCAGAAGCCCATCTTTCCATTCCTATTCCGAGGAGCCGAAGAACCTCACTGTACCTTGTGCTCGCATCTGCAGCTTGGCAAGTAGCTAGCGGAGACCCACATTCGCTAACTTCTTTTTCTTGCCTCAAATATTCACACCTGACTCCACAGCAGCCGCTTTCCCCTGCGAAGGCACCGAAAAGACTGCCTCACCTCCACCCAAGACGGCCTCAGAGACTCAAAAGCTTCGGGACTTCCCTCCTCCACCTTTGGAACGAGGAAGGAGGCAGAACCAGAACGGTGAGGCTTTCCCGCCCGCGCAGCTCTAGTTTTCAGTTTATCTGAAGGGTTCACGACTGTGTCCCCGCCCCTTCCCTCTGGAGCGCGCCAATTTTTACTTTTGGCCTTAGGGTTCCCATCTATGTCATCAGGTCTAGCTGCGGCAAAGGTAGGGACTGGGACTGGGACTGGGTGGTGCCCAGCGCCACCGTTACGTGCTGCGCGACGACATGCAGGCACCGCCAAGCCCCCATCCGGCCTCACTTACCCGAGACCCGCTCGAGGTGTTCCTGGAGAACGTGATTCGGGACGCCGACGCTTACACGGAACACCGTGCGTTTTTCAATATGTAAAGCGCAACGGCTCCTTC
>NW_027844855.1:0-263 GCF_054177405.1 Leptonychotes weddellii
TATTTTCTGAACAGGAGGCATGAGGCAAGTTTCTAGGTTCTCCCTGTTATTTCATCTATAAAGCGGAGACAATAGTATTCATTTAGGAGGTTGGTGTGAGCTTTAGAAACAAAGCCCAGTGTCTGGCACACAGCAGCTGATCAACAAATGACAGCTAAATGGATCCGGGTCATAAAAACAGTTTACACCTTTTTTTTTTTAATTAATTAATTAATTTTTTTTGATGTAGTGTTCCATGATTCATTGTTTGTGTGTAACACCCA
>NW_027844856.1:0-263 GCF_054177405.1 Leptonychotes weddellii
GTAGGGCCTGACAAGAGATATTCCTCCAACTGTTGGGCTCTCTCTGACCCACAACAAAAGAAATGGGCAAGTATCAAGTCCTGCAGCCATGAAGCCGTCTGTGCTGACCAGAACCGTCTTAGAAGTGTCAGACAGAACAGACACAGGGTCAGACATCCCCGAAAAGTTGTGGCCTTCAAGGACCAGGTATTAAGCCAGAATCAACCCCCTTCTTCTTTGCCCTCTGGGGAACCTGTGCCTCATCCCAGCCCCACCTGTGTGCA
>NW_027844857.1:0-263 GCF_054177405.1 Leptonychotes weddellii
AACATCTCTTGCCATGCGATTGCCTTTCTGTGGGAATAATATTATCAACCATTTCTTGTGTGAGATATTAGCTGTCCTTAAGCTAGCTTGTGCTGACATATCCCTCAATATTATCACCATGGTGATATCAAATATGGCATTCCTGGTTCTTCCACTGCTGGTCATTTTTTTCTCCTATATGTTCATCCTCTACACCATCTTGAGAATGAATTCAGCCACAGGGAGACGCAAAGCCTTTTCCACCTGCTCAGCGCATCTGACTG
>NW_027844858.1:0-263 GCF_054177405.1 Leptonychotes weddellii
TATTCTATGCTGTGCTGTGCTATGCTGGTCTGTGCTGTGCTATGCTATGCTGTGCTAAGTTATGCTATTCTATGCTATCCTCTGCTATGCTATACTGTGCTAAGTTATGCTATTCTATGCTATGCTATTCTATGCTGGGCTATGCTATGCTATGCTATGCTATGCTGTGCTATGCTGTGCTGTGCTATGCTGTGCTAAGTTATACTATTATATGCTATGCTCTTCTATGTTATGCTATGCTATGCTATGCTATGCTAAGTTAT
>NW_027844859.1:0-263 GCF_054177405.1 Leptonychotes weddellii
TTTGGGTGCCTAATGCTAATAAAAACGATCAATGTTACTCATGTTCATAATCTAGTGCATTAAAGTCTCATCCTGAAAGTTGTCCTTAATGAAAATTAGTACTAATATCTTCATTTTCAGGTCATTATTTCATAGTGGAAGCTGACATAAAGGAGTTCACAGCTCTGAAGGCTGACAAGCGCTTTCACGTGATCCTGAACATCTTACGACACTGCCGGAGGCTCTCAGAGGTCCGAGGGGGGGGCCTTACCCGATACGTTATA
>NW_027844860.1:0-263 GCF_054177405.1 Leptonychotes weddellii
GGGAGAGGGAGAAGCAGGCTTCCCGCCGAGCAGGGAGCCCGATGCGGGACTCGATGCGGGGCTCGATCCCAGGACCCTGGGATCATGACCTGAGCCGAAGGCAGACGCCCAACGACTGAGCCACCCAGGCGCCCCTAGATAAATAATCTTAAAAAAAAAAAAAAAGGGAGACAGGGACACAGGGCAGGGAAGGAGTCCATGTGAAGACAGAGGCAGAGAGGGGAGGGATGTGTCCACAGCCAAGGACTGCCAGAGCCCCCAGG
>NW_027844861.1:0-263 GCF_054177405.1 Leptonychotes weddellii
AAACACCAGGTGCTTGGGCGCCTGGGTGGCTCAGTTGGTTAAGCGACTGCCTTCAGCTCAGGTCACGATCCCAGAGTCCTGGGATCGAGTCCCACATCGGGCTCCCGGCTCAGCGGGGAGCCTGCTTCTCCCTCTGACCCTCTCCCCTCTCATGCTGTTTCTCTCCTGCTCACTCTCTAATAAATAAATAAATAAATAAATAAATAATCTTTAAAAACACCAGGTGCTTGACACATTGGGTTCCAACTCTGTGACTTACCTTC
>NW_027844862.1:0-263 GCF_054177405.1 Leptonychotes weddellii
CTTCTCCCTCTGCCTCTCTCTCTCTCTCTCTGTCTCTCATGAATAAATAAATAAAATCTTTAAAATATATATATATATATATATATTTCTTATGTCTTTCTCCAGTCCATCCGTATCTGCCTCCAAGGCTACTGCTCTAGCTTGAACCACCCCTACCTGAACCACCCATCTCTGCTTCCAGTTTGGCCGCTCTCCCCACAATCCATTCACTAAATCTGACCATGTGACCCAGAGGCTCAAACTCCTCCAGCAGTCCTTGCCTA
>NW_027844863.1:0-263 GCF_054177405.1 Leptonychotes weddellii
GCGTCGCGCGTCACCGTCTCGCGGGCCACGTCGAGCAGCAGCAGCGGCGGCGTGTCCACGACCGGGCGCCCGGGCCGCAGCAAGCGCAAGCGGCCGGAGGCGGAGGAGTCTCCGGGCCCGGGCTCGAGCGGCATTGGCTCCGGCAGCGGCAGCAGCAGCGGCAGCACCAGCTTCCACCTGGCGCAGCGGGCCTCGGCCTCGGGCGGCGTCGGCATCGAGGACATCGACCTGGAGGGCAGGTTTGTGCAGCTGAAGAACAGCTC
>NW_027844864.1:0-263 GCF_054177405.1 Leptonychotes weddellii
ATTTTGCTACCTCCCAGGTAGGGACTGGGTCCCATTCCAGATGGGAATGAATGTCTTTGTACCCGGGAGGTGAATGCTGGGGATATCCCTGTGCCCCAAGGGAGTAAAACCCAGTTCTGTCTCCTTTATCCCTCAGAGGCAGCATTTACTGGCCTTTCTATTCCCAGAAGGTTGTTTAGGAGAGAATGGAGGTGCTATATATAAACAGTTTCCCTAGGTTCCATCTAATCGGCTGTAAAGAGCCTCTAAAAAGTGAGGTAAAG
>NW_027844865.1:0-2135 GCF_054177405.1 Leptonychotes weddellii
TATATAATATTTTTAAAACTTCTAACATCTACCTTTCTCCAATTGTTTTATTACTGAATTTTAATAGGTAATATGACTATAAAGTTCAAAAACTAAAAAGTTAAGGGGGAGGAGGAGCAAGATGGCAGAGGAGTAGGAGATCTAAATTTCGTCTGGTCCCAGGAATTCAGCTAGATAGGGATCAAACCATTCTGAACACCTATGAACTCAACAGGAGATCAAAGAAAAGAATAGCAGTAACTCTATGAACAGAAAAGTGACCACTTTCTGGAAGTAAGATGCGCAGAAGTGCATCCGAGGAGTTATTCAGGAAGATAGATGGCAGGGGAGGTGGCCTCCACCAGCAGCTTCTGGGCAAGTGACAGAGCCACAGAGCACAAAATCGGAACTTTTAGAAGTCCACTCCACTGAGGGACATCACTCCAGTGGCTAAGCGGGGGGTGGAACCCTCACTGGGACAGTGTGGTCTCAGGACCATCAGGGTCACAGAAAGACCAGGGGTGCCTGTGTGCGGCAGAGCTCCCAGGTATCCGAGTGGGGGAGCCAGCTGCAGAGACGAAGCCACGAGTGGGCTCTCAGCTTGGGGTTGCCATAAACCGTGATCCGTGGCACAGTCAAGCCACTGCTCTTCCAGCAGGGACCCAACAAGTGGCATATCCGGGGAGACTCCCCTTCCTCCCCCAGGAGGAGCAGTGCAGGAGTGCACCACAGGGATCTGCTGGGTTTGGAGACTCCACACCGAGTCAGGTGCCAGAGATAGAAACACTCAGTCACAGGCTGGGTGAGCACGGAGTGTGGCTGAAGACCAGGGAGATGGGAGTGATTGACTGCTTTTCTCTGGGGGCACACTGAGGAGTGGGGCCCTGAGTTCTCGGCTCCTCCAGGCGGAGATTGGGAGGCCACCATTTTCACTCTCGTCCTCCAAAGCTAGACGGAAAGCTTGCAGGGAACAAAAGCTCCCGAGAGCAAACCCGAGCAGATTACTTAGCCGAGGCCTGTCAAGGGCGGGGCAATTCCGCCTTTGGCAAAGACATCTGAGAACCACGGCAACAGGCCCCTCCCCTAGAAGATCAGCAAGAACAGCCAGCCAAGACAAAGTTTCCCAAACAATGAGAACGGCAGAACTACAACACTAGGGAAATACAGCACATAGAATTCATGGCAGGATATAAAATCAATGCACAGAAATCAGTGGCATTTCTATACACCAACAAGACAGAAGAAAGAGAAATTAAGGAATCAATCCCATTTACAGTTGTACCCAAAACAATGAGATACCTAGGAAACAATCTAACCAAAGAGGCAAAGAATCTGTACTCAGAAAACTATAGAATACTCATGAAAGAAATTGAGGAAGACACAAAGAAATGGAAAAGCGTTCCATGCACATGGATTGGAAGAACAGATATTGGGAAGATGTCAATGCTACCTAGAGCAATCTACACATTCAGTGCAATCCTTATCAAAATACCATCCACTTTTTTCAAAGAAATGAAACAAATAATCCTAAAATTTGTATGGAAGCAGAAAAGACCCCGAATAGCCAGAGGAGTGTTGAAAAGGAAAAGCAAAGCTGGTGGCATCACCATTCCGGACTTCAAGCTCTATTTCAAAGCTGTAATCATCAAGAAAATATGGTACTGGCGCAAAAACAGACACTTAGATCAACGGAACAGAATAGAGAGCCCAGAAATGGACCCTCAACTCTAGGGTCAACTAAACTTCAACAAAGCAAGAAAGAATGTCCAATGGAAAAAAGACAGTCTCTTCAACAAGTGGTGTTGGGAAAACTGGACAGCCACATGCAGAAGAATGAAACTGGACCACTTCCTTACACCACACACAAAAATAGACTCAAAATGGTTGAAAGACCTAAATGTGAGAGAGGAGTCCCTCAAAATCCTAGTGAAGAACACAGGCAGCAACCTGTTCGACCTCAGCCACAGCAACTTCTTCCTAGAAACATCACCAAAGGCAAGGGAAGCAAGGGCAAAAATCAACTATTGGGACTTCATCAAGATCAAAAGCTTTTGCACAGCAAAGGAAACAGTCAACAAAACCAAAAGACAGCCGAAGATATTTGCAAATGACATATCAGATAAAGGGCTAGTATCCAAAATCTATAAAGAACTTAT
>NW_027844866.1:0-263 GCF_054177405.1 Leptonychotes weddellii
ACAAATCCTGGCTCATTTACTCACACCACGACCCTGAGACGTGGGCACCACGGACTCCTGACCGAGGAGAAAACAAGGCTCAGACACCAGTTAATGCAGTTACAGCCCAGGCAGGCCAGGTCACCGCAAGGCCCGGTCTGAGCCTCCACACTCTCGGGCACCATCCACCATTCCATGCAGAGCCCCACGCATGGAATCCGCCACCGCCCGGCCTAGAGCACGGGCCTTCCTCCTGGCCTCCATCTCGACTCCCCTTAGCACTG
>NW_027844867.1:0-263 GCF_054177405.1 Leptonychotes weddellii
CCCCGACCCCCACCCCAGACTGAGGTTGTCAGCTTTCACAATCCCCTGGGAATAGTCTGAGGGGATTTTGTCCCACATCACCTGGGGGCATCTGTCAAGTGCTAACTTAGGCCACAGAGCTCCCCACAGGGCCCTGCCCATCCCCACACCGGGATATGTGGGTGGCCTCAGGAAGAAGGACACTGTCTAGGGGCTAGGGACACCCTGGACCTCACTGTCCTGGCAGTGGTGACCTCCTGGCACTCTAGGCACCAGAGATGGAG
>NW_027844868.1:0-263 GCF_054177405.1 Leptonychotes weddellii
GTTCTGGGTGGCAACCTGCATATCTGCAGCAGTCACCTTGTGCTTCTTTGCACCCATTCTACTGGGAAAGCTAGACACTGTCACAATTACCTCCTGGGCAAAGCTGCTGCTTTCTACCACCCACATAGTGGCCAAGGGCAGGACCTTCATCTATCCCATCTTTCTCTTTCATCCTCCTTTTACCAGCCTCCCAGAACCCCTCCTTCTATAGAAAGCCACTGTCTTCTACCCTAAAAACTCAGCTGCTTATCTTCTTTTTTTTT
>NW_027844869.1:0-263 GCF_054177405.1 Leptonychotes weddellii
GACTGAGCCACCCAGGCGCCCCCAGACAATCTATTAAAACCTTCTCCAGTAACCGGACATATTTTAAAATTTTACTACTGTTATTTTTTTAATAATGCTGTCACTTAGACTAACTTCGTGGAGTCACATGCCAATAGTTTCACACATAAAAGTGATTCACCAATTTCCCAGAGCACCTCCAGGTAATTATTGGAACAGTGCTTATTCTTATTACTTATTACTAGGACTGTTCAGTCCCTATAAAAAAGAATTCCATTTAAAAA
>NW_027844870.1:0-263 GCF_054177405.1 Leptonychotes weddellii
CACCTCCGGTTCCTTCCTTGTACCCCAGAAGTTGAGAATCAGGCTTTTCGCCATTCCGTGGCTTTAGAAGATTGCATCTTAAAGCCCATCTCTCAAAGTCAAGCTTGAAGGAGAAGACAGGACCCAGATCTAAAAAGATGCCTGACCTCCACTGAATGTGAAATCTCTAATTTTTAAATGTTGATACAAACTTATGAAACGGTAGTTGCATGGAGCTGCTGGTCCTCTTCCAGCCCCTGCCCAAGGCCAGTTCCTCTGGACAG
>NW_027844871.1:0-263 GCF_054177405.1 Leptonychotes weddellii
GTTTAAGACAGAGGGTTTGGTCTGGTCAGAATGAGGTAGGGGGAAAGAAGTTTAGGACGTTGGACTAAAGTTTATTTGCTTATGGCTAAGTAAACCATTTTCCTCCATTTCATCATCTGGAATAGATTTCTCTGCCTGGGTCATTTCTTTTCCTCTTGAGGTTTTTTTTGGTAAACTTTTACCTATATGAAATGTCTCAACTGGGAGGTAAGGTGGTTATGGGGGCAGAGGGTCCAAATCACAATATACTTCGTCTTTTTTAA
>NW_027844872.1:0-263 GCF_054177405.1 Leptonychotes weddellii
CCATGACGAGTACACTCGCGTGTACAAATACACACGGGCACATGTGCATGAGTGTATGTTCACGCATGCACGCGCACTCAAAGACAGGCTCCAGCCTCAAGGAGAACAACAGCGAGTTCGAGTGGGGTCCCCCAGTGTTTGCTGAGCTGTCTTATATAAAGCGTGGGGGCAGGGGAGCAGGAAACACAGAGTTCCATAAGAGCATATGAGGTCTAGGCTGCCGGGGAAAGGTGAGGCTGGATCAGAATCCTGAGCCTGGAGCT
>NW_027844873.1:0-263 GCF_054177405.1 Leptonychotes weddellii
TCAGATCAAAACAGAATGATTTTCCCTGCCCTGTGGCCCTGCTGTGTGGATCAGGCCATCCCATGTTGTGTTAGATGAAATAATATTGATCAACATTCTGTTTTGAATCTCAGTATGCCAAAATTTTCATTCTTAGATAACAACACTTATATGGGCATCCTTTCTACAAGTACCTCATTCATCACTGTTAACTTCATTGACCTTTATTATTTTCCTTATCAATATGTTTTTTAAAATAGCTTGCATTTCTATTTGGGATAGCA
>NW_027844874.1:0-263 GCF_054177405.1 Leptonychotes weddellii
TTCAAATTCTATTTGTTTTCACAATTTTTACATTACTTGCCCAAAATATGCAATTGGAAGCTTGATATGCTAATATGGTGTGGGGAATGGAATGGAGAAGTGAGAGGAATTATGTGATTGGGGAAAGCTTTATGTTAAGGTGAGGCTTGATCTAGATACTGAAAGATGAAAATTTGTCTTTCAAAAAAAGCAGGGTGTAATAAGCATGTTTATTAAGAGTGGGGGAATAGGAGTAAAAAGTGTGTGTGTGTGTGTGTGCATGT
>NW_027844875.1:0-263 GCF_054177405.1 Leptonychotes weddellii
TTAAAAATAGCAAATAAAACCATTAAGAAAAGTGAATCCTACCCCCCCAAAAGATAAAGCAGATGGAGTGTTTTTAGAGTTTACATAGCACTTTCACATATATTATTGATTTGGTCTCACCTATTAAAAAGAGCTTTTTAACCTCAATGAGATACCACCTCACACCAGTCAGAATGGCTAAAATTAACAAGTCAGGAAACGACAGATGTTGGCGGGGATGCGGAGAAAGGGGAACCCTCCTACACTGTTGGTGGGAATGCAAG
>NW_027844876.1:0-2135 GCF_054177405.1 Leptonychotes weddellii
TAAGATAGAGACAATCCCTCTCCAGTCAGCTTTTTAATAAGAGATTAATAAATGTAGGAGAAATGTTCATAAGAGAAGGCAGATTTTTGCTTTTTGGTTTCTGGCTTTGGGTTTTGTGTATGTGTGTGTGTGTGTGTGTGTGTTTTGTTTTGTTTTGTTTTGTTTTGAGTGTATGCATATACAAAGTCTTTTAAAAGGTGGGAAATAGGTGAAAGCAAAGTTTCTTGATCTGTGATCTTGGAAAAAGCTGTTTTAGTTGTGGCCTGCTTCTGGGTCCTGGGAATTCACCTTAGAGATCCTTAATTTAAGGTCACCTGTAGGGACTGTCTCCAGCTGTCTTGAGAGTGATGTTCTGGGTCTTTTTTGGCATGGCTTATGTGAATCCAGGAAGGTTTTTCTTTCTTTCCTTTTTGTTAAAGGTTTATTTATTTGTTTGAGAGAGAGAGAGCGAGCACACATGTGCATGTGAGTAGGGGGAAGGACAGAGAGAGAGAATCTTCAAGCAGACTCCCCACTGAGCACAGAGCCCGATGTGGGGCTCCAACACACAACCCATGAGATCACAACCTGAGCTGAAACCAAGAAACTGATGCTTAACTGACTGAGCCATTCAGGAGCCCCTCCAGGAAGTTTTTTCTTTTATTTTGATGGCAGTATAGGTGGTTAGCAGTACTTCATAAGATCCTTCCCATTGTGGTGACAGTGAGTGCTTTCTTCTAAAGATCTTGACGTATGCCCAGTCTCCTGGTTGAAAGACATGGCAAGACTTGTCAGTCAGTGGGGGCCAAGCCTCTTTCATCTGTTGGTAATATGCTTAAAGTATACTAGTTAATTCTTGTATATAGTCAGTCATAGCATCAAACTGTTCACTTCAGTTCTCATAAGGCTCATTTAACCCACAAATAGAAGGTTAGAGATGCCAGTAGGCATTGGATGACCAAACTTTATTTCAAAAAGGGTCAATCCATGTCTCCTATTTGAAGTATTCCAGAGATTTATAAGGCCAATGGTCATACTTCTGGCTTTAAGTCCAGTTCTTAACAGAACTTTCCTGAATTTTTTTATGTCTAAAATTTTTATGTTCCACTTCCCCTAATGATTGAGGATGTTATGGGGTATGAAGTTTTAATGAGTACCCCAGAGTTTTTGCAAGCAAGTGGTTTCTCTCTGCTATTAAATGGGTTCCTTTGTCTTATTCAAACCATAAAAGAATGCCAAAATGAGGAATATTCTCAGTTATTAATTTCTTTGCCACTGTTGTAGCATTGGCCTGTCTGGTCAGAGACTATTCGGTCCATTCACTAAGCATGCAGACAATAACCAAACAGTGAGAACAGCCTAAGGCTCAGGGCAAATCTATAAAATCCATTTGGAGTACTGCCAAGGACAGTGTGGGCAGATGGACACTTATTTCTTCCAAAAAGTTGGTGAGATTTACAAGTGGTGCCCTGGGAAAGAATTTGATTAGAAATATTGTGGATGTCCAAATGGCCAACAGACACATGAAAAAGTGCTCAACATCACTCGGCATCAGGGAAATCCAAATCAAAACCTCAATGAGCTACCACCTCACACCATTCAGAATGGCTAAAATTAACAGGTCAGGAAATGATAGATGTTGGTGAGGATGCAGAGAAAGAGGAACCCTCCTACACTGTTGGTGGGATGGCAAGCTGGTGCAGCCACTCTGGAAAACAGTACGGACGTTCCTTAAAAAGTTGAAAATAGAGCTACCCTATGACCCAGCATTGCACTACTGGGTATTTACCCCAAAGATACAAATGTAGTGATCTGAAGGGGCACATGCACCCCAATTTTTATAGCACCAATGTCCATTAATAGCCAAACTATGGAAAGAGCCTAGATGTCCATCAACAGATGGATGGATAAAGAAGATGTGGTGTGTGTGTGTGTATAATGGAATATTATGCAGCCATCAAAAAATGAACTCTTGCCATTTGCAATGACATGGATGGAACTAGAGGGTATTATGCTAAGCGAAATAAGTCAATCAGAGAAAGACAAGTATCATATGATCTCACTGATATGAGGAATTTGAGATACAAGACAGAGGAGCATAGGGGAAGGGAGGGGAAAATGAAACAAGATGAAACCAGAGAGGGAGACAAACCATA
>NW_027844877.1:0-263 GCF_054177405.1 Leptonychotes weddellii
CACCATGTTTTAGACTAAATGAAACAGTACTAGATGTCCTCACAGGAGAACTAGTGCAAGCAGAAACACTATCTTTAGTTATTTACAACATTTACAGCCCTGACCAGGCAATGGAAGCCACTTCAAGCCACAGAGGCTCAGATAAGAAAGTGGCCATTACTGTTCCCATGCTGACATAAGGGTGACTTGGAAGAGAAAACCAAGTCATGCTAATGACAAATCTTCAACAGGTTGGACAAATCTTAGAACAATATTAACTCTCA
>NW_027844878.1:0-263 GCF_054177405.1 Leptonychotes weddellii
ACTACATCAAAAACTAATGATGTATTGTATGGTGATTAACATAACAATAATAATAAATAAATAAATAATTTTTAAAAAAGATTTATTTACTCATTTGAAAGAGAGAGAGAGTCATGTGTGCATATGAGTGCAGTGGGAAGAGAGAGAGAGAATCTTTCAAGCCGACTCCTTGCTGGGCAAGAAGCCCATGGTGTGGCTCGATCCCATGATCCCTGAGATCGTGACCTGAGTCGAAACCAAGAGTCAGCCGCTCGGCCAACAGC
>NW_027844879.1:0-263 GCF_054177405.1 Leptonychotes weddellii
TTGATTTATTTATTTGAGAGAGAGAGAGCACAAGCAGGGGGAGAGGCAGAGGGAGAGAGACAAGCAGACTCCCCACTGAGTGGGGAGCCCCAATATAGGGCTCAAACCCAGGAGGACCCTGAGATCATGACCAGAGCCGAAGTCAGACACTTAACCGACTGAGCCACCCAGGTGCCCCTCATGCTTAGTAACTTTTGATTGGATGCCAGATGTTTAAATTTTACCTTGTAAGAATATTTTTGTATTCCTGTAAATCTTCTTGA
>NW_027844880.1:0-263 GCF_054177405.1 Leptonychotes weddellii
CTATTGACAAGGTCATTGTTCACATGGAATACTTTCGATGCCCTGAGTGAGGCCTCCAGACAGAAAAACATCGTTAGCTGGGCAGCCAGTGGGTAATGTGCAGGCAGCTGGTCTTGAGAGACCCTCCTCTGAGGGCAAGATGGCACACAGTATTTCCTTGACGCAGGTGAAAAGTGGTGGTGTCTCATAGTCCCAGGAGTTGCTTTAGCTCTCTTGCGGAGGCCAGGCACCCAGGGAGGATTCCAACTCCTTTGGACCACCAA
>NW_027844881.1:0-263 GCF_054177405.1 Leptonychotes weddellii
TCAGATCAAAACAGAATGATTTTCCCTGCCCTGTGGCCCTGCTGTGTGGATCAGGCCATCCCAGGTTGTGTTAGATGAAATAATATTGATCAACATTCTGTTTTGAATCTCAGTATGCCAAAATTTTCATTCTTAGATAACAACACTTATATGGGCATCCTTTCTACAAGTACCTCATTCATCACTGTTAACTTCATTGACCTTTATTATTTTCCTTATCAATATGTTTTTTAAAATAGCTTGCATTTCTATTTGGGATAGCA
>NW_027844882.1:0-263 GCF_054177405.1 Leptonychotes weddellii
TATATGTTTAGAGGTTACTGTTACTCAATAACTGTCTTCAGCATACAGGACTAAAGAATTAGAGATCTTGATAGATGAAAACTAAAGATCAATGTTAATGCAATTGATTTTTCACTTTGCAAAATTGGTCTATGGGAGAGAGTGAAACATTTTACCCGGGGAAGAAGCTGGACGTTCTTGACTTGGGAAAATGCTTCCACTAAAATAGCAGCTTGTGGTCTGAAAGTGCTTTGGGAAAAGCACACAGTTTACTTTTATTTTAT
>NW_027844883.1:0-263 GCF_054177405.1 Leptonychotes weddellii
AATGTAGCTAAACCTATACAGTCTTGTTTACTGGGCTCTGGAAAACAAAACCACATCACCAAGTGCTCACTGAACAGTAGCTAGGTTGCCACTGCTCTATTACAGTCTGAGTCAAATGAGCCTTAAGATTTCTGAGAAGGAAGAGTACTAGGTTTGAGAGACCCAGGAATCATTGGAAAGCTTCTGTGTTTTGAAGAATGAAATTTGAGGAAGAATGGAAAAGGACTCCTGGGGGTCATATTCTAAAGCACAGAGCCACACCC
>NW_027844884.1:0-263 GCF_054177405.1 Leptonychotes weddellii
TCTCTCACTCTCTCTCTCTCAAATAAATAAATAAAATCTTAAAAAAAATAAAAAAATAAAAAAATAAAAGTCAGGAAAAGTTGGGTGCCTGGCATCTCAGTTGGTTAAGCATCCAACTCTTGATTTCAGCTCGGGTCATGATCTCAGGGTCATGAGATCGAGCCCCATGTCAGGCTCTGTGCTCTTTTCATCATAAGTCTTTCCTAATTGCTACACAGATCAGATAAAATGACTTGAAGTTTGCTTCAACTTCAGTTGAACCA
>NW_027844885.1:0-263 GCF_054177405.1 Leptonychotes weddellii
GGATTGCACATCACCAGCAACAATCACCAAGCAAGTGATTGGTGATTAGGACTGCTGTCCAGCCGAAAGCAACTAACTGTAAAATGCCTTCAATGATTCAGTCTGATTTCTAGAGATCTTGAAAGGTGAAAAAACGGAGTAGCTCAGAATTCATAAAATCATGTAGACACCATTGATTGAGCCCTTCCTATGCTGAACGTCACTGTGATGGTTTTCAGATGAGGAAATGTCTCTCAGGATCTCTGCCCCTCAGTCTCCCTCCA
>NW_027844886.1:0-263 GCF_054177405.1 Leptonychotes weddellii
GGGAGGCACGCGGAAGGCCTTTCGAGAAGACGTCCCGCCTCGTTCGCTGCTGGTGCCCCTGTGGGCCCGGGCGGGCTTCGGAGCGGGGAGCCCGGGCGTGCGTGCCCCGGGGTCTGACCACAGGCGGTGCACCTCCCCCTGCCGCCCCCGGCCTCAGCGGACGTCCAGCATCAGGGCGCCGCTGGCTGTGTGTGGGGTCTGGGGGGGTGGTGCTACGTCAGGTGTGATCGGTGCCTTGCCCGGAGGGGGTGCCCGCCTCGAGG
>NW_027844887.1:0-2135 GCF_054177405.1 Leptonychotes weddellii
TATTGTCTTTTTTCCATTGCATATTTTTTCCTGCTTTGTCAAAGATTATTTGACCATAGAGTTGAGGATCCATATCTGGGTTCTCTATTCTGATCCATTGGTCTATATGTCCATTTTTGTGCCAGTACCATGCTGTCTTGGTGATCACTGCTTTGTAATATAGCTTGAAATCGGGCAACGTGATGTCCCCAGCTTTGTTTTTCTTTTTCAACATTTCCTTGGCAATTCAGGGTCTTTTCTGATTCCATACAAATTTTAGGACTATTTTTTCCAGCACTTTGAAAAATGTCATTGGAATTTTGATCAGGATGGCATTGAAGGTATCGATTGCTCTGGTTAGCATAGACATTTTAACAATGTTTATTCTTCCGATCCATGAGCATGGAATGTTTTTCCATTTTTTTGTGTCTTCTTCAATTTCTTTCATGAGTGTTCTGTAGTTCCTAGAGTATAGATCCTTCACCTCTTTCGTTAGGTTTATTCTGAGGTATCTTATGGTTTTTGGTGCTATTGTAAATGGAATCATTTCTCTAATTCCTCTTTCTACAGTTGCATTGTTAGTGTATAAGAAAACAAGTGATTTCTGTGCATTGATTTTGTATCCTGCCACATTACTGAATTGCTGTATGAGTTGTAGTAATTTGGGGGTGGAGTCTTTTGGGTTTTCCGCATAAAGAATCATGTCATCTGCGAAGAGAGAGTTTGACTTCTTCTTTGCCAATTTGAATATATTTTATTTCTTTTTGTTGTCTGATTGCTGTTGCTAGGACTTCTAGTACTACATTGAACAATAGTGGTGAGAGTGGGCATCCTTGATGTGTTCCTGATCTTAAGGGAAAGGCTCTCAGCTTTTCCCCACTGAGGATGATATTTGCTGTGGGTTTTTCATAGATGGATTTTATGAACTTGGGGAATGTTCTCTCTGTCCCTATAACCTGAGGAGTTTTAATCAGGAAAGGATGCTGTGTTTTGTCAAATGCTTTTTCTGCATCAGTTAGAGGACCATATGGTTCTTCTCTCTCCTCTTATTAATGTATTCTATCACATTGATGGATTTGTGAATGTTGAGCCACCCTTGCATCCTTTGGATAAATCCCACTTAGTCATGGTGGATGATCCTTTTAATGTATTGTTGGATCCTATTCGCTAGGATTTTGTTGAGGATTTTCGAATCCATATTCATCCAGGATATCAGTCTGAATTTATCCTTTTTGATGAGGTCTTTGCCTGGTTTGGAGATTGAGGTAATGCTGGCCTCATAGAATGAGTCTGAAAGCTTTACTTCTGTTTCTATTTTTTGAAACAGCTTCAGGAGAATAGGTATTATATCTTCTTTGAATGTTTGGTAGAATTCTCCAGGGAATCCATCAGGCCCTGGACTTTTGTTTTTAGGGAGGTTTTTGATCAATGCTTCAATTCTGTTACTGGTTATTGGTCTATTCAGGTTGTCATTTTCTTCCTGTTTCAGTCTTGGGAGTTTATACGTTTCCAGGAAGTCATCCATTTCATCCACGTTCCTCAATTTACTGGCATATAGTTGTTGATAATAATTTCTAATAATTGTTTCTATTTCCTTGGTGTTAGTCGTTATCTCTCCCCTTTCATTCATAATTTTATTAATTTGGGTCCTTTCTCTTTTCTTTTGGATAAGTCTGGCCAGTGATTTATCAATCCCATTAATTTTTTCGAAGAACCAGCTTCTAGTTTCATTCATCTGATCTACTGTGTTTCTGGTTTCTAATTCATTGATCTCTGCTCTAATCTTAATTATTTCTCTTCTAATGCGTGGCTTAGGCATCATTTGTTGCTTTTCCTCTAGTTCTTTAAGGTGTAGAGTTAGTTGGTGAATTCAGGATTTTTCTATTTTTTTGAGTGAGGCTTAGATGGCTATGTATTTCCCCCTTAGGACCACCTTTGCAGTATCCCATAGGTTTTGGACCGATGTGTTTTCATCCTCATTGGTTTCCATGAATTGTTTAAGTTCTTCTTTGATTTCCTGGTTGACCCAAACATTCTTGAGCAGAGTGGTCTTTAGCTTCCAAGTGTTTGAATTTCGTCCAGATTTTTCCTTGTGATTGAGTTTCAGTTTTAAAGCATTATGGTCTGAGAATATGCAGGGAATAATCTCAGTCTTT
>NW_027844888.1:0-263 GCF_054177405.1 Leptonychotes weddellii
AACAAGTTTTTTTTTTAAAGATTTTATTTATTTATTTGACAGAGAGAGACACAATGAGAGAGGGAACACAAGCAGGGCGAGTGGGAGAGGGAGAAGCAGGCTTCCCGCCGAGCAGGGAGCCCGATGTGGGGCTCGATCCCAGGACCCTGGGATCATGACCTGAGCCGAAGGCAGACGCTTAACGACTGAGCCACCCAGGCGCCCCTAACAAGTTTTATTTGATTAAAATACAGAAAAAATAGCAAGCATAAATTGGAGAGTGC
>NW_027844889.1:0-263 GCF_054177405.1 Leptonychotes weddellii
GTGCTCACCTCCTTGGTCTGTGCCTCAGTTTCCACGGTGCTGGCGTGGGTCAGCCAGCGACCCTTCCCCTCCCCCAGGGAACTTTCTTTCTGTGTTGTTCGCAGCCTCAGGATGTGTCTGGTGTTTGCACAAGGCCTCTGAGGATCTGGGGGGTTTGGATTTGGGGGTGGCAGTGGGGTGGTGAGAAGACATCCCCCCCCCCGCCCTGGGCTGAGGATGCCCCCATTGAAATCTCCCCACGACTCTGAGGCAGGTTGTGTTAG
>NW_027844890.1:0-263 GCF_054177405.1 Leptonychotes weddellii
TTAGAACAGAAAAGACCCTTCTCCTCCATTTGGGAGGCAGAAGCATAAACCCTCTATCTGTTTATGCGTCATCTCAAAGGGGATTAAGAATCTGTGACCACTAACATTCAGGGCCAAACTCAGGAATGCTTCAGAATGTCCACAGCTTCCAACAAGTCCTAAAGGCAGGGCGCTAGGAGTATATTCTTAGTTCCCCTGATGAGTTACCACCCACTGTCCTTACCCACTGAGATGAGGTTTCTAAAGTTCTCCAACATCACATC
>NW_027844891.1:0-263 GCF_054177405.1 Leptonychotes weddellii
TCAGACCATAATGCTTTAAAACTGGAACTCAATCACAAGAAAACATTTGGAAGAAATTCAAACACTTAGAAGCTAAAGACTACTCTGCTCAAGAATGTTTGGGTCAACCAGGAAATCAAAGAGCTTAAATTCATGGAAACCAATGAGAATGAAAACACATCACTCCAAACCTATGGTATACTGCAAAGGCAGTCCTAAGGGGGAAATACATAGCCATCAAAGCCTCACTAAAAAAAACTGAAAAATCTCAAATTCACCAACTA
>NW_027844892.1:0-263 GCF_054177405.1 Leptonychotes weddellii
TTCCCTGGACAGGGCTCAATCATCAAAGTATCCATTTCTCTGGGGAAAAAAAGGCAAAGAAATTGCCAAATGGGAGAGATTTAAAGGTGTTTTTCTTTTTTTAATTTTTTTTAGAAGAATTTATTTATTTGACAGAGAGAGAGATAGCGAGGGCAGGAACACAAGGGGGAATGGGAGAGGGAGAAGCAGGCTTCTTGCCAAGCAGGGAGCCGGGATGTGGGGCTCCATCCCAGGACCCTGGGATCGTGACCTGAGCCGAAGGC
>NW_027844893.1:0-263 GCF_054177405.1 Leptonychotes weddellii
TTTTTTTTTAAAGATTTTATTTATTTATTTGACAGAGAGAGACACAGCGAGAGAGGGAACACAAGCAGGGGGAGTGGGAGAGGGAGGAGCAGGCTCCCCGCTGAGCGGAGAGCCCGATGCGGGACTCGATCCCAGGACCCTGGGATCATGACCTGAGCCGAAGGCAGACGCTTAACGACTGAGCCACCCAGGCGCCCTGTAACTTCTTATATAATCTAATATAAAGGTGAAGTCAGACCTTGGTCTTTTTTTTTTTTTTTTTT
>NW_027844894.1:0-263 GCF_054177405.1 Leptonychotes weddellii
GCTGGGACCCCAACACCTGCCTTCGGCTCAAGGAATCTCAGAGATGCTTCGACACGTCCTCTAGATGTTGGCATAAACGTGAGGCTCATTGACAAGAGACAGGATGCACAACCTGTGACAGAATCTAAAAGCTGTGCCTGGATGACAGTGATGCTTTTAATAAAAGTCTTTCCCACACATTACCTGGGACATCGACCCCGCTTTCCCTTTCTCAGCCTGTGCTGGTTCTCCCGAACACTTGCACGTGAATTCACACTTGCATC
>NW_027844895.1:0-263 GCF_054177405.1 Leptonychotes weddellii
GTTTAAGACAGAGGGTTTGGTCTGGTCAGAATGAGGTAGGGGGAAAGAAGTTTAGGACGTTGGACTAAAGTTTATTTGCTTATGGCTAAGTAAACCATTTTCCTCCATTTCATCATCTGGAATAGATTTCTCTGCCTGGGTCATTTCTTTTCCTCTTGAGGTTTTTTTTGGTAAACTTTTACCTATATGAAATGTCTCACCTGGGAGGTGAGGTGGTTATGGGGGCAGAGGGTCCAAATCACAATATACTTCGTCTTTTTTAA
>NW_027844896.1:0-263 GCF_054177405.1 Leptonychotes weddellii
AAACAAACTGAGGGTTGCTGGAGTGGTGGGGGGTAGAAGGGATGGGGTGGCTGGGTGATAGACATTGGGGAGCATATGTGCTATGGTGAGTGCTGTGAATTGTGTGAGACTGTTGAATCACAGACCTGTACCTCTGAAACAAATAATACATTATATGTTAAAAAAGAAAAGAAGAAGAAGATAGCAGGAAGGGAAAAATGAAAGGGTAGAAATCGAAGGGGGAGACAAACCATGAGAGTATGGACTCTGAGAAACAAACTGAG
>NW_027844897.1:0-263 GCF_054177405.1 Leptonychotes weddellii
TGTCTTCTTTGGAAAAATGTCTATTTAGTTCCTCTGACCATTTAAAAATTTTAAAAAAGGGGCACCTGGGTGGCTCAGTTGGTTAAGCGACTGCCTTCGGCTCAGGTCATGATCCTGGAGTCCCTGGATCGAGTCCCGCATCGGGCTCCCTGCTCGGCAGGGAGTCTGCTTCTCCCTCTGACCCTCCCCCCTCTCATGTGCTCTCTCTCATTCTCTCTCTCTCAAATAAATAAATAAAATCTTTAAAAAAAAATAAAATAAAA
>NW_027844898.1:0-2135 GCF_054177405.1 Leptonychotes weddellii
AGGTATAGAATGAAAGGACCATGGGAAAGCAAGTTTTGGGGTGTACAGGGTCAAGTCAAAATTATCATCGGAGGGACCAGGATGGTGGCAGTGGAAGGGAAATAGTGCAAGTGGTATTTTCTGGAAAGAGGCAAGGGCCCTGGAGAAAGTGACCATGACAGGAGAGAGGGGGCAGAGTGGGAAGTCATTTTCCTCTCTGGACCCTGCAAATTCTGGAGAGTGGGGAGGATCTGCAGGATGTCTCAGTCTCTGCTGAGTTCTCAGAGTGTAGATTCTATGGGGGGCATCACCAAGGCCATGACTAACATGGGAGACAGGGTCCTGGCTGCAGAGTATGCAGAGGACCCAGGAAGGCCAAGTATTGAGATCTGTTGGGGGAAAATGGGGGGATATAGGATTTAAGATACTACCAATCACCAGGATTGAGTGAAGGGCAGAAAGTGAGTTCCCTGAAAAGTCCAAGAGTGTCATGTGTGGGACCTGAGTTCTGGGGTCTTTGGGTGAGGCAAAGGATCTGGTTGCACTGACCCTGTTCCTGTTCTTTTTCAGAAATAGAGCTGATCAAAGAAATCAAGGTCTGTGAAAAGCATACCAACATATACATGTGCAGACGCCCATGTGAATATCACCAAGATTGTCAAGCAAATAACATATGCTGTTCAACCTTCTGCGGGAATATTTGCATGAGCCTGCTGAGTAGGTGAGGGGGCTGAGCTGCTGTAGTCACACCAAGGCATGAGACCTCAGAACCCAGGCAAGAGGATATGAACAGGAATGCACCCTTCCATCAGTTTGAACTGTTTGTTCCTGTCAAATAAACCAGAACAAATGTCCACAGACCTGCCTATTTTAGTCCCAGTGCTTGTGATCATTGAGTACCTAGTGCAGACCCTGAGTGCCCCTTCTCTGGGTCTAGGTCTCTGATCTCTCTCCCTTGTCATTCTTCTCTAGTCTCTCTCCTGTTGGCCCCAGCACCCCAGCCTGGTCCCCAAGGCCCAGCCTTATTGTTGATCTGCTCACTGAACCAGTACTCCCAGGGGAGAATCTGCTCATGTGTGGTATCTTCCAATGTTAACCAGAACATTCCTCAGCCTGGAGTCATAAGGGACAAGTTAAACATGAGGCAGGTGGAGACTAGACCCTGGCCACAGAGTAGGAGGCCTCCAGGAAGGCCTCTTCTTAAACTTGACTCACCCCCACCCCATCCCCCCACCATTCTCCTTCTGAGGTTCGGATTACTGTCCCTTTTCAATGAAGAAAACCAATCCGAAGGAAGTTAAGGGACATGCTCAAGGCAAAAGAGTGAGCGGTCATGATGTGGCTAGAGGAGGATGTTTGTCTGGAACCCTGGTTTGCTCAGCACCTAAACCCAACACTTGCATTCCAGATAACTTCCTATAGTTCCTTAATTAGGCACCCTGGGTTTGTTATGACACAGACAACTACCAGAGGCGGTGGTGGGCACACTTTGTGGGTGCAGGCCAGAGGTGGGCCAGAGGCTCTGGCCTGAGAGAGGAGGGTTTCCTCCTCTGGACAATCCTTCACTGATGCCCAGCAGGAAACACTGGACTGGAGTGTGATACTGCACACCTACCTCCAGCAAGGCCCACCTGCCTGCCTGCTGGGGTTCTTCCCAATTGACTCCGTGGACTCTTGCTTTCGGCTCACATGATGATCTTGGGGTCCTGAGACAGCGCCCACCTCAGGCTCATGCTCAGCAGTGAGTCTTTTGGGATTCTCTCCCTCTGCCTCTGGCCCTCCCCCTGCTCAGTCTGTCATCTCTCAGAGAAATAGATAAATCTTTTTAAAAAATACAAATACCTGTGGGGTAAGCAATCACTAGGATTTCTGGAGAGTTCAGGGATGGGGACTATGAGAGCAGACACCAACAATACAAAATTACAGTTTTAGAAGAACACATAGGCACATTACAGGTCAAAAATACATATGCAGGTACTATATATATGTGTAATATATGTGTGTATATGGATACATATAATCATATATAATATGTACATATACATAATAATTTGTATGTATGTACACACAAATCCATATCCATATATGGACATTTATATATACATATCTATATGCATATATATGCCTGTCTGTATATATATATGTGTGTGTGTATG
>NW_027844899.1:0-263 GCF_054177405.1 Leptonychotes weddellii
TAGGTTAGGTATCTCGACCCTTCAAATAAGTTAAAAACTTGAGGAAATCCTAAGGCAAGAAAAGAGAAACATATTTAGAGAAACAAAAAGTGTCTTTAAAAAAAAGAATTGGAATTCGTAGGTTCAGAGGGACCTGCTGATTGGAGATAGTTTCTTTTTTTTTTATTATGTTATGTTAATCACTATACATTACATCATTAGTTTTTGATGTAGTGTTCCATGATTCATTGTTTGCGTATAACACCCAGTGCTCCATTCAGTAC
>NW_027844900.1:0-263 GCF_054177405.1 Leptonychotes weddellii
CCCCAGGGCAATGGGCACAAAAGGACACTGCCCAAGAGCCCAGCTGCCCACGTAAACGTCCGCACACGGTCGGAACCGACCAAAGTTGCCTCCAGCCGTTTCTTTCATGTACACAGAAAAAGACAGGCAAAAAAGACACCAAATTGTCCTAAAAATGGTGCACGTGGTTTTAGAAAGCTGGAGGCACGGAAGAGTACACAGGGGAAAACAGGAGAGCGCGACGAGCCCGAGGCCAAAGCGATGCCTTTCCTCACACTCTGTTC
>NW_027844901.1:0-263 GCF_054177405.1 Leptonychotes weddellii
GCACTATGATGCCAAATACAGGTGAGGAAAGTAGCTCAGAACTTGACATTTGGCTAACTAGGGCAGAGCAGGATTTGAACCCAGCACTCCATTGACACCACAGCTTCATAAAGATGACAGTCATCGGGGCGCTGGGGGGCTCGGTCGGTGAGGCGTCTGCCTTCGGCTCAGGTCATGATCCCAGGGTCCTGGGATCGAGCCCTGCATCAGGCTCCATGCTCGGCGGGTAGCCTGCTTCTCCCTCTCCCACTCCCCCTGCTTGT
>NW_027844902.1:0-263 GCF_054177405.1 Leptonychotes weddellii
GAGGACCATCCCAGGAGCCACGGTAACCCTAGTTCTTTTCAAGGAAATTAACTGGAATAAAAGAAAGGCTACAGAAGAGTTTTTGTCCTGTTTTCTTAAAGTGGTAGTAAGACTGGATCAAGATGGCAGACAGGACAGAACCACCTACTATCCCTCTTAATGCTAAATCCTATATAAAGTGCTAAAGCAGAGGAAAAATTAAAAAAATCTGCTACAGTACTGAAAAATTAAAAAATCTGCTACAGTACTGAAAAATAGGAGCT
>NW_027844903.1:0-263 GCF_054177405.1 Leptonychotes weddellii
AACAAGTTTTTTTTTTAAAGATTTTATTTATTTATTTGACAGAGAGAGACACAATGAGAGAGGGAACACAAGCAGGGCGAGTGGGAGAGGGAGAAGCAGGCTTCCCGCCGAGCAGGGAGCCCGATGTGGGGCTCGATCCCAGGACCCTGGGATCATGACCTGAGCCGAAGGCAGACGCTTAACGACTGAGCCACCCAGGAGCCCCTAACAAGTTTTATTTGATTAAAATACAGAAAAAATAGCAAGCATAAATTGGAGAGTGC
>NW_027844904.1:0-263 GCF_054177405.1 Leptonychotes weddellii
GGCAGAGGTGTAGGAGACCTGAATTTTGTCTGATCCCAGGAATTCAGCTGGATAGGGATCAAACCATTCTCAACACCTAAGAACTCAACAGGAGATTGAAGAAACGAATAGCAACAATTCTCTGAACAGAAAAGCAACCACTTTCTGGAAGGTAGGATGTGCAGAGAAGTGAATCCGAGGCAATATTCGGGAGGATAGATGGCGGGGGGATGGGGCCTCCGTCAGCCGCTTCTGGCAAGTGATATAGCAGCGAGAGCACAACA
>NW_027844905.1:0-263 GCF_054177405.1 Leptonychotes weddellii
GTATGGGGATTAACATAAGAATAAAAAAAAATTATAGGAAAAAAAAAAAAAACAACAACAACAAAAAAAATAAAAAAAAAATTAAATGACTTTTTCATTAATTTTTGCATGAATTTAATAGTTTGTTAACGCTCTGTTACATAGTGGTGAGAATGCAAATTGGAGCAAACATTTTGGAAGGGATTTGAATAATTAGATAAGATGTAGATAATAGGCTTACATATAGAAATACCTCACCATTTGAAAATGTATATGTAGTGGCA
>NW_027844906.1:0-263 GCF_054177405.1 Leptonychotes weddellii
ACCTTGTCTTTTATCACTACATAGGGATTATTCATGCTTCTATCTAGAGCCACCCCCCCATATCTGAACTATGTATCACCCTTTCACCTGTTCAAATATGTCACTCAAAAATGTTCCTCTGTCTTCTATGTCATCATTATTATGCCATCAAACATACTGTTATTTCTTCTATCTGAAAAATAAAGTCTCTTGGGGGGGGCGGAGCAAGATGGCGGAGGAGTAGGAGACCTGGATTTCGTCTCCTCTCAGGAATTCAGCTGGAT
>NW_027844907.1:0-263 GCF_054177405.1 Leptonychotes weddellii
TCCCGCGGAGCAGGGAGCCCGATGCGGGGCTCGATCCCAGGACCCTGGGATCATGACCTGAGCCGAAGGCAGACGCTTAACCAACTGAGCCACCCAGGCGCCCCAACAAGGTATCATTTTTGACCTACCATCAATTTGGCCTACCACATTAGCCCAGAAAATTAATAAATGAAAACATTTACATTAGTAAGTTGTTAACAAAGTTTTTTATAAAGCAATTTGACAGAAAATACCAAAGATCATAAACATTTTGACACCCTGGT
>NW_027844908.1:0-13352 GCF_054177405.1 Leptonychotes weddellii
GATGAGAGAGTTGTTGCTCTTCTTTTCTTCGATCTCCTGTTGAGTTTGTAGGTGTTCAGAATGGTTTGATCCCTATCCAGCTGAATTCCTGAGAGGAGACGAAATCCAGGTCTCCTACTCCTCCGCCATCTTGCTCCGCCCCCAAGGAATATAGTTTTGGCAACTCGCCAGTGTTACGGTTAGCATTGCCACCTGACCCATATGGGTGTTTGTCGACTCGGGCTGCAGTCTGGCTGGCTTAAACAGTACAACCTTATTTTCCCATAGTTCTAGGGGCTGGAAAAATCCCAGATCAAGGCCTGGTTTCAGTTGCTGGTGAGGCCTCTTAGCTTGTTGACATGGCCTTTCCTCTGAGGATGTGCAGAGAGAGAGAGAGAGAGCACTCTTGAGCAGGCTCTGGTCCGTTTTGATAAGGACACTAATCCTATGAGAGCGAGGTCCACCCTTAGAACCTGATTTAACCTTAAGTAACCCTAATTACTTTCCTAGAGACCCCATCTCCAAATGCAGCTATTCTGGGGGTAGGGGCTTCAGTGTATGAACTGAGGAGAGCGGCACAAACATTCAGTCCGTAACCCCAGGCCTCTCTATCTCCATCTTCCTAGGACCCTGGCATCTGCATTGTCCAGCTGTAACAGGGGGGATAGATTTGTTTCTCCTGAGATCATGTGGCATGTTGGGATCACTGGGGGTGTGGTGTCATAATAAATCATTTAGTTCCACCAAAGTTACTTTCAACTTCAGCAGACCAGTAATAAACTGGAGCTGACTATCAGTTAGAAAAATAAGCTATAATTAAAAGAAGAAGAAGAAAATAAAACACTCTTCTTCCATAACATCTGAGAAAGGAAAGAGACTAGATGTTTTCCTGTGTCTTGTGAGAAGGCTCTTCCATGCCCAAGACTATGCAATTGGCTGGAAACTCCAAAACCTCAGGCATTCACTTTGACCCCTTCCTGGCTCCTTCTCACCTGCTTTGCTCAGTGAATCTGGGAGATCACATTCACTGACCCCAGGCCTGACCTTGTTTCTACAGGCAAAAAAAGTGAGACAAGGGATGCCCATCACATAACCTCACAACGTCTCAGAGGGATCAACAAGTTTAACTCAGAATCTGGATTACTGAAACTATTTAAAGTTATCATTGTCAGCAGAGATCCTTGGAAGTTGGAAAAATGCTTATCTGCAGCATAAAATACTGTAAAGTATTCCTGCTATAAAGCTACACGTGCATTCTGAAAAATGTCATATTCTGCAAAATCACGGACTAGAAAACACAGGGTCTATAAGGAAAATAAGGTCAGCAACAACTCGTAAGCCCATGGCAACTCCAGATACAGAGCCCTAATTAAAGCAATCATGATCCGAATGTGAATTCTAGCCCTCGCCATGGACATTGCCACTTAGCACCAGCTCCTGTGTGTCTTTGCCGGTCCTCAGATTTTCAGGGCTTTGAAGACATTCACTTCTAATGGAGACCATTCTATCAAAAGGAAAACTACAACTCAGGGGTAACCTTCTTCATCAGTATTTGAACACAGGGGGAAATTTCCTTGCCACTTCTGTCTATCCTTGAGCTTCCCAGATAGCTAATCACACTGGGGGAAAAAAAAAAAAGACTAAGTCACTGATTCCTTGCACTGAAGTAGGACTTCTGCCAGATTTTGTATTTTTTCCCTTAAGATCTTTAAATATTGCTGTTTTTATCTTTAATCTTCCTATGACCTGACCCTAATCCCTTCAAATTATTAACATGCTAGGGGAAATTGTATATGAACCAACTGGGTCTATACAAACTAACACTGTATTCCTGCGTGTATGAGCTAATTTAAATCAAAGAAACAACATAGGTAGCATAATAGACTGTATTTGGGGATATGATAAGAAAGAAAAAAGAAGAAAAAGAACAGAGAGACCACTGATTACCTTATGAAGATGGCCAGGGCTTCATAAAGCACCCCATTCCAGAAATTCTCTCTCTCTCTCACACACACACACCTGCAACCATGTTTCTTTATTCAGTGACGTTCTCTCAGCTCCTTCA
Organism: Leptonychotes weddellii; assembly: GCF_054177405.1. Taxonomy (NCBI): domain Eukaryota; kingdom Metazoa; phylum Chordata; class Mammalia; order Carnivora; family Phocidae; genus Leptonychotes; species Leptonychotes weddellii. The sequence goes on from NW_027844908.1 coordinate 2,045, forward strand.
AATGTGAATGATCTTGCCTTCTTCTTTCCCGCTTTCTTTAGATTTCTTTCTGCTTCGGGCTCTGCACACCTGCGTGAACCAGTTCTTTCCCATCAGTTCAACTTCCATCTTCACTTGAAAGAGTATTGGTTGTACCCCAGCTCTGCACCAACTTCCCACTAGAAAAGGGCCCCAAACCACATGACTGAGCCTCCTCTCTTCAGTAGGAGATGAGGATCACTTTGTGGTTGGAGCAGGGAGTTTATGAAAGCAAAAGATTGACACTCACGTTTGAAGAAAGACATTGAATTCTCAAGGAGTTCTTCTACAATTCAAGTGGCAAGACATTCTTAAACCTTTTGAATTGCTAAGAAAGAGTTTCCAGAATAAGCATAATCCCTTTTAATTCCAGCCAAGCAAGTATGTGAAAGAGCCTGTGAGGGTTTCTGAGGATAGAAGGAGAGTAAGAAGGATCTGAAGGACAGGAAGCCCCAGGGGTGTAGTGATGATGAAGTTGATCTTGCTTGTTGTTTGGAATGCTATCTGAGCATCAGGGACTGGAAGCTAAAGGAGAGGGTGTTGTGGTCTCAGTGTGGGTGTTCCCCCCAATTCATATCTTGAAATTTTAACCCCCCAATGTGAATATTGAGAGGTGAAGTTTTAGGGTGGTGTTACATCATGAGGGTGGAGCCCTCATGAATGGGGTTAATGCCCTCATGAAAGAGACCCCAGACAGATCCCTTCCCCCCTCCCACCATGAGAGGACACGTAACTCAGCCATCTACACCCAGAGGAGGGCTCTCACCTGGACCCAATGGTGCTGGTGCCTTGATCTTGGACCTCTAGCCTCCAGAACTGTGAGAGACTAGTCTGTGTGGTTTAAAAGCCCTCAGTCAGTGGTCCTTCACTATGTCAACCCCAGGGGACTGAGGCAGACAGCAGTAGCATCCACCATGGCTTTTTCTGCACTGGTCACAGAAGACAGCATTATGCTGACTCTCCCCATTACTTTCACCCAGCTTTTCCAAACCTGTCCTGTATGAAATTCCCCACCGAAATTCCTCCCTAGTCCTTTCATTTACCTTTCATCCTGATTCCTGAAAAGTCAGCTCAGGTATCTGACCTTTGAATCCTTTTACTTCCTCTTCCATCATTTATTACTTTCTTTTCTAAATAAGAATCTTAAATTGCATGGGGTCCTTATTTTATAGTATAGGTCTACTTTCAAGTTAGGATTCAAGACCCCTTATCATTTCTTGTAAATTCCATTTCTTGTTATTTTTCCAAAACAAACTCTGTTCACAGGGAGCGGAGGACATGTCTTCTGTAGGTCATACATAAACACACCATGTTTGTCCTCTGCATTTTCTCTGCTAGGCCTGCCATCCCTTTAAAAATGACCCCATTTCAGTCCACTTATAGACTGCCTCCCGCAACAGGACTGAAACAAAAAGGAGTACTAACAAAATCTTCTTTTCTTGGTTCCACAGTACTGAGCATGTTCTATCCATGTCTTCCACAACACCCCTTCTAAAATGCGTGCCTACGTGGATTCTCATGGGGTCTTGTATGATGACTCAGTCTTCCTTCCATATATATAGTTCACAAAATACTTAGTCCAGTGGATGTAGACAGTAAACAACCTATATATAAAAGATCAACAAATTAAGAGGTGAAACATAATATAAATAATTTTATGTGGAATTATTAGTGTTAAATATCAGTCATTACTGAAAAAAAAACCTAAAAACTAAATCCCTTTGTGGAGATAACCATATTGTTGTATAACCAACTCTGTGCAGAAGGATAGCTAAAAATAATATATAATTTCATGTAAGTAGTAGGATAAGAAGAGAAAAGAGATTTAGGGCCATTTAAAACAATCCAACAAGGTATGAGCTTTACACTTGATATCATGATACTGAGGTTTGAATATAACCCTTAAACTCTCAAGGACTTGAAAAGTAAAACTGAATGTACACAGTGGATATTGAACATTGGGATTTTCTTGCCCAGATGTATGGGGAGATTAATGGGACTGGAGCAAATTTCCTCGGTGGATTCTGTAAATCCTATCACCTGTGAGACAGAGTTAAACCCATGAAATAACAGGTAATGACTATTTCTCCATTGAAACAAAACCTCAATTTCTGTTCTAAATTGATGGGAACATGGTAAAGAATAAAACGGTTCCATCATTTACATTTTTTTTGTCAAGCTGTGAGTTTTCCATTTCTTGTTATTTTTCCTTTATAATTTCAAATCTTTAGAAACCTCAAGAAGTAGTTTTCTCTTATGTATTTCTCCCCATCGATTCTTCTGAATTAAGACAGACGTTGAGTATGTTGTGGTCAGGAGAAGAGCGAGGGGCAGTGTAAGCTCTCAACTAGAGCAATGGCGTTTGAAGCTGGGCTTTATCACTGGCTGCTTGTAAGACCGCCCTCCACGTGCCTCATCTTTCCTCAGATTTACATAGAAGGTGGAGAGTAAGGCAAATATAATGACATATAAGAAAAATAAAAATATTCACCTCAAAGGATTTTTGTGACGTTGGAAGAGGCGAGTCTGTAGATAGGTGCTGCACCTAATAGTAAGCACTCATGAAATGATGGGCGTTACTGTTGCCTAAAACAAAGCACTTCAATAGCATCAAGAAAACATTTACTCTCGGTACCCAACCTAAGGGGATGCATGATTCAAACAACTGCTGCAAAGTTAGTTCTGGGTCAAAGGAAGAAATTAATTTTCTATCTGGCCAAAGAATTGTTGACTCTGTCAGGAAGAGCTCCAGAGACAGAAACCAGGAGTCCATGTGGACAATGGCACTGGAGGCTGGGCATGCCTGACGAGGAGGGTCCAAGCCCTAGCATGGGTTGAAAGGCGGAAAGCAAACCAAAGAGGAAGAAGCTCTCAGCCAAGTCTCTCATGCTCCCGAAGCATTAAAAATCACCTGACGCTTTACCACGACTTGTTACACTCACCATGTCTTGATTTTCATACAGTCCTGTGGACCAGGAATTATTCATTCCGACTAGAGGGCAAACTCAGGTTCCTGAAGGATCGGTGGGCAAATTAATGCCGGGATGGAATCCAGATCTGCTCGGGGACCTGCAGCCATCCTTCCCTGGCCAGCTCTGTGCTCTGTACAGAAAGCAACATTACACACAGGGGCTCAGGATGGGCGGATATTCAGCAGTGTTGCTTTCATAATTTGTCACATACTAACTCTATGAAAAAGAAAGCAACTTACATACTAACTCTATAAAAGAAAAGAGAAGGCATTGTCCTCATTTCCATCAAGGCTGTGGGTCTGCCCTCACAGCTTTCCTTGACACCTGTCTCTTCCTCTCTGCAGTGCTGTTTTTCTCTGGCATTTCCCCTCACCCATTTATCCCTTTCTCACCCTCTGTTTCTTGTGCTCTCCTTCTTTCTGAGCCTCTGCAAGCTCTGTATTAATTCCCACTCTTGCCAATTTGTCCTCAATTTTCAGCTCTTGAAATAAATGGCAAAAAAAAAAAAATAGAAAATCTCAGCAAAGATCTGGAAGTTATAAAACAAAACAAATGGACATATAAATATGGAAAACACAACAGCAGAAATAACCTCAAGAGATGGATCCAAAAGTAGAGAAAGGACGGAGGATGAAGCCAATGAAATGCAAATAGCAGAATTCACCCAATCTGAACCACAATGATGAAGAAGACAGAAAAATAATGAATGGAGCCTCCTGCCTGTGGGACAATAAGGGTTTCTTTTGTTTCTTTGAAGTCCCAGTAGGACAGAAGAGAGTGGAGCTGAAAAGTATTGGAGAAATAATGAATGAAAACTCCCAAAATTTGGTAAAAGATACAAACCTACAGATTCAAGAAGTTGAGTAAACTTCAAATAGGATATATCCCCACATACACACACAAAAAAATGCGGGGACACACATCCTAATTAAGCTTTTGAAAAATAAAGAAAAAAAAATCTTGAAGACAGCAGGAGAAATGACACATTACCTGTAGAAAACAAGAATTTGAATGACAGCAGATTTATTGTCTAAAACCATGGGAGCCAGAAGTTAGTACCTTGTTTTTCATGTGAGGAAGGAAAAGTGACTGTCCATTGCAAATTCAGTATCTGGTGAAACCATCACTCAAAAATGAGAAGGGAATAAAAATATTCTCCTATACAGGAAAAGGAAAATAATTTGTCACTAGCAGACCTTCCTGTAGAAACTGGCTAAAAGGAGTTCTTCAAACAGAAAAAAAAAATAAATAAATGAAGGAATCTTGGAGCATCAAGAAGGAACAAGGAACAACAGAGAAGAAATATGGGTGTATGCGATAGAATATGCTCCCTGTGATTTTTATAACAATATTTGATGACTAAAGCAAGAATTGAAGTCCCATCTGATACTCAAGACAAGCCTTTGTTGGGATTTTGATGAATGAAAACTAGGTTCATGCAAAACCTATACATGAATTTCTATAGCAGCTTTATTTGTTATAGTCTGGAACTGGAATCAGCCCAGATGTCCTTTAACAGGTGAATGGTAAAATAAACTGTGATATAGCCATAGCATGGACGACTACTTAGCAATAAAAATAAGTGCACTCTTGATACACACAACAACTTGGATGAATTTCCAGAGAAATGCTGAGTGAAAAAAAGCCAATCCCAAAAGATTACATACTGTATGGTACCATTTATATAACATTTTGAAAGGCAGAATTTCAGAAAAGTATGATAGCATGCGGTTGCCAGAGTTTAAGGGTAGAGAGAAGAAAAGGGGGTGTGTTAACTATAACTTTTTATTTTCTGTATTTTCTGATGTTTTGGTAAGTGGAGGCCTTAGTGATCCTGCAGAGATTGCCTCTCCCAGATCAAGCAAATTCTTAGAGAGCAAAATCTTGCTTGAATGCACCCTATATATCCAAGACAACCAATCCAGAGCCCCACACCCCCGGCCACTTCCCTAATTGTGTTCTCACACTCTGGGTCACCCTCCACCTGCCCTAATCACCCCAGAGCAGGTACCAGAAAACTAGGGTTGACCCCTGTCCCCTTAAGTCTACCGAAACTATTCAAACTAGCCACTTCTAAACCTGTTTCGCCTTTCTCACCTGTTCCTTCCTGTGGAGGAATAATGAAGTTCCTTGCTCACAGTCCCCTGGTCCCTCTGGATGCTGACTAACCTTGGTGCCTCCAGGTATGGTCCTACATGGGCCTCCTGTTTCTAGGAATCTGTGAGGAAAAAATTCTGTCATTTCCATGTCTCACCGTACCTGATGAAAACAAAGCTCAGGTACATTTTAAAAGAGTTGGTGAGTGCGGCGATGACAGGCAATGCAAGGGAGCTTCGTGGTGTTGGAATTGATCCGTTTCTTACCTGTGGTGGGGAACGCATGGTACATTTGTATGGGGCTTCATAAACATACACAAATGAGTGCAAGTGAAACTTGGGAAATCTGAATAAGATCAGTGAGGGCATCAATGTCAATATCCAGGTTGCGATGTCGCCCTGTAAGCTTGCAAATTGCTCCTGTTGCCAGAAACTGAGGAAAGTACAAAAGGATTTTCTAGATCATTTCTTACAGTGGCTTGTGAATCTGCCATTACCTCCATGCAAATTTTAAGTACAGATGTTTTTAAGGCCAAGTTAGCAAGTTTTATAAAATTATATAACTCATTTAAATAATCTGGTCTAAATACAGTTTCGTGATTCTAAAATTCATTGAAAAATTACATACACGTTTGTAGATGGGAGTTAGCTTTAGAAATATTTTGCTTAGAGAGTTGTCCAGAAGCTTCATTATTTGTTATTCCATGTAATTATTATTTGCTTCATTAAAACTTTCATAAGTTGTCTGTGAATGAGCAGCTTATTGGAAAAATTTTGGCAAAATAATATTTGGGTGAAAGTTGTAAAAGCAAAGAAGCAGACAGGAACTTCTGCAATGATAGTAAGAGCCCTTTCTATTAACAGGGAAGAAAAATCTAAAAATGAGCCAACCTGAAAGCGATTAGAGTAGCATCCTGTGGAGAACAGGTGATGCAGTCTCGCATTTCCAAAAATAAAACAAATCTCATGGAAGAGTGGCAATACTCCAAAGAGAAACCGTTTAGTGTCCTTCTCAAAGGGGATCTAACATCACAGAGTTTGGGAGCTACTAGGTAGGGCACAGCCTACCCAACTCCCAACAACCACACATGCAGGCTCAGGTATGAGAGCCTTTACTGAAGAGATCAGCACAGCAGGAAGAACATTCCAACCTCGAGGTCTGCAAGTGTCCCTAGATCAGGTAGAATCAGGCTTTTCCTGTGGGGAGGAGTGCACGGGCCAAGATTCCAGGAGTGGCAGGTGATTCGGGCCGGGGAGGGGAGATGGTGCACCTCCAGTTCCGGGAGGTGCATTTGCGGGGAGGCTGTTCTGTGTCCCAGTGTCCGGTGTGTCAGCGTCCGGCAGCCTGAGGGGCTGAGAACCTTGTGTATGGCTGGCTAGTTAAGTTAGCAGGCATTTTGTCTGGATTGCTCAGTGGGGACAAAGGGTTCAGCAATTCTTTTATGAGATAAACAAAAAAAGAGTTCGGAGGGACTGTGTGCAGCCTTGTCACAGGCCAGCAAGGAGCCTTTCTGAATCTTATCAAGGTCTAGAAGGAGAGGCAGTTCTTTGCGTTAAGCCCTTTCCTGAAACATAAAAGGCAGGGGGCATGCCTTCACTGTTACTGTGTTCCAGAGCATAGGGCTCAAGAGAAGGTGGGCAGGTCTCTCCAGAAGGGCGGCCGTTACTACAATGTCTGCTGGGAAAGATTCTGCTCTAAAGGAAGGTGTGGGGACAACAGGGTGGGATCAGCAATGCAAAGGAATTACAAAATAATGACTGAGATATGGTGAACTTGCAGTGGACAGCAAAGTCTAGGAAGCCTTGCAGAGAGAGGGGAAAGAATTGTAGGAAAACACCAAAAAAAAATATATATATATATGTTTTTGTAAGTATGTACACATACTGTATATGGATTGTATACATATATATTGTAAATAGGCTTTGAGATGGGCGATGCTGTGGTTGGTGTTTTTCCCCATGTCCGGCGTTTTATTCTTCCCTAGACATGATGCTTTCATGGTGGTTGCTAGCACCTGAATGATGGTGTCCCCCTAGATTGGTCTGGTGAGATCGTGATTCCCAAGGTGATGGTATTAGGCGGTGGGGACTTTGGGAAGTGAATAGGTCATAAGGATGAAACCTTCATGAGTGAGCTTGGTGCTTTCATAAAAGAGACCCCACAGAGCTCCCTTCTGCCTTCCCCCATGTGAAGACACAGTGAGAAAGCAGCCCTACACCATGATGTTGGACTGCCAGCTTCCAGAGCTGTGGGAAGTACCTTTCTGTTGTTCTTTAAGCTACTCAGTTTATGGTACTTTTGTTATAGCAGCCCAAACTGACAGAGACAGTGGTGCTCTTTCTCTGGAGTGACCATGGAGTCCCCCAACACACACACACACACACACACACCTGTCCCCTTGGCTCAGAGCCACCCAACATAGAGAGCATAGGGGACGCTCAAGTGGGATGAGTGACAGTTCCCCCAGGACTTTTTCATACCTTTGCTAAGACTGAGGAAAGCAAGTCTCAGATTATAAGGTGTGTGCTTTCCCCACATGATATTCCAGGCGGGAGAACCATTTCCTAATAAAAGTGATGGAAATTCAGTCACTTTGACATTTCAAACTAGACTGTCCCAACCTCCAGGATGTGATAAAGGAAATTCTTGTCCTGGCAGGCAAACGGGATTAAATCAACAAACTGTAAGGGGACTGGAGCCAAAGCAGTAATTCTCTTTGATGCTTTCTCAGTCTGTTCCCTCACTAACAGTGATGTACATTCTTTGCAAAATTTCTTCTGCTTGTTTCATTTTTTGCAACACGAATTAAACATTTCATAGGGTTAGACAAACTTCATTACTAGCTTTATTTCTAACCTAAGCAATCCTTTGTATCAGGATGGCCTGACATTTTGGGGGCCATGGATTATTCTTTGCAAACACACACACACACACAAACACACACACGCACACGCACATCATTTGAGTGATCATCTAATCACTTGAAAACATAGTGCAGACCCAGGTTAAAATCTCTTTCTCCATAATATTTAAAATCTCAACTTTACTTGCCCATCTGGAAGATTTTCTAGAATGACTAGGATTTTCAATATTTTGAAGGAAGGTATTTTATAATGGTGTTCACACATCTTTTAATTGCTTGGTATTTTCCTTATACACCTGTAAGCATTTGAAATCTGCAGAATTCCAGCTCTGCCTTTGAGAAACACCACAGTCCACTAAGCAACACACTGCCAGGGGCTGTGGTTTTGACAGGTCCATGGTGCCCTCCATGCCTCCTTTCTTTATGTAAGAATTGTCATACCCATGACCAAGGCCGTTGTGAGGGCTGAGTCATGTGCACAAAAGCACAATCTGGGTGCAGGTGACCATACAAATGTTAGTTGTCATTTTGTGTGCAGCACTAGATAAAATGCCCAGCACACTGACAACTCACAAAAGGTTTGGTGAGTAAATTTGGGAAAATTGCTCTCCTGCTTGTTTCCTCATCTGTACAGTGAAGGGATTGTATGGTTGCTATCTAGCGACCCCTTCTAATTGCATTTGTTTCTCATTTAAAATAATGACAGTTTATAGCATTTTACCATTTTTAAACAGGCTTAACCCTATTATCTCCTTGACTGCCGTGATCACGGTCATGTCAGTTACACTAATTCACAGCTCAGTGTTTGGAGCGACAAATGAATGTGAACAATTTCCAAATCTCTTGCTAATGATATTGGACAAACTCAATGATAGTAATACATATTTGTACAGACCTTTTAAATTTCAGGAGTGTTCTCCCATATGGTATTTATTGTGCTCTCGAAATTATGTGGAAAGTAGGCAGGTATTATTGACCTAGTTATTATAAACAAATTACTAAATTAAGAAGGAAGGAATTTAGACTGAGATGAAGTGACTTTGCAAAAGCCTCACAGCTGGCTGGTGGAAACCAAAGACTTGGACCCACACCTGCTTACTCCACGTTCATTCTCTTCCCCAACCACCTTTCCTTGACACCAGCTCTACCTAATAGCAGGCTGAAGCCAAGTTCCTTCCTTCAGAGCCTCAACTCAGGTGGAAGATAGAGCACCCATTCTGTTACCAGAACATTCCATTAGCTTAACCATACCATCTATTCCCAACTGAATTACTGAAAAAAAATCAGAAGAGCATCCTCTTAAGAGATGCAATCTGCAGAAGGTTTTGCCCTTCCACTAACAAAGACACAATTGGGCATTTGTAACTCAGAGTGTGAGGGTGTACATTCACAAGTGCCTGTATGCATTATCTGCCCCTTGAATCTACCCCATAGTAATTAGGACATGCTATCTAGTACTAGATAGTGACACAAATCGTCACGCTTGTCATGACTGGGCACAGCCTTTGAAATTTGAAGCAAATTTGCGGAATTGAGTCTCACCAGAGCACCTGGCTAAATTGAGGGGTGTCTCCTGACTAAAACTAGTGGTTTCTACTTATTTTCTGTCTCCAAGGCTTGTTGGTCAGGGTTGCAATATTTGAGACCTGGGTCTGGCTGACATCAGGAGTAGTTCCCACAACTTAACTTCTGCCTATACTTTATGTTATTCAGTTAATTTCCTGAGAGCCCCCAACATCAAGCTCCTCTCTCTGACCTGAATTAGCTTCACACACACAGTTGAGAGGAACAGGGAATCCATCAGTGTAGAGATAAAGTCTGACTTTCTCCAGAAAAGCATCCTCGAAAATGATTCCAGTGACAATTTGGTCTGATCAATTTTCCAAACTATAGGGTAGCCTGATACAAAAATTCCTCAAGAGATAAGTGGAAGTTTTTCTTGCCTTTGGCATGAGGCCAGAGGCACAAGCTACAAATTCCAGTTTCTATCCCCATTTAAGGAATGTCGAATGGGGTTGCGGCTTTGAGAGCCATCTAGTTACTGCGTTGGGATCCACATAATACCTACCGATCCTCAGGGTCTGAGGACCGCCATCGTACTGGGACAGGCTTAAGCACGGTCCTGGTGTGTACTTGCCAGCACTGGCCATGGTCTGGCATGGCACTCTCCGCAAGCATCCTAGATCTGGGCTTGAATTCATCCTGTAATGACAGCTCAAATTCTCCAAGTCCCAGAGAGCAGGTCAGGCTCTAGGGATGCCACATACAGCTGACCTGTTCATTACAGAATCCAGTTCTACCTCCTGAGGGGGATGCCCCATGTCTGCAAGGAACTATGTGTCATTGAGTGTAGATTTAGCATCCCCTCCAGGTTACCACCCATTAGTACTTGGCCTCAATCATCCTACTGAGCTCGGGAAGCACTGCAAATGCCCTGCATTGACTAGGGCATCCAGTTGCCCCCATGAGTCCTCACAAAGTTGGAAATGCTTCAACTTAATGATGTGGCGAGGTCATTTAAGGACATATGCTCTAACCAAAGGGTCACTCTCTGCTGCCCTGGCTAACATGTCAACACAGGCACCAGAAGAGCAGACCCTCAACCCACATTGAGGGTGATGATAGTCTGAGGGAGACTGGATCCCATGTGTCTTAATCCAAAGACCCAATACAAATGTGCCCAGAGTGTCCCAGACATTGCTGAGCCCTCTGCGTTTCCATAGAACAAGGCAGCACCCTATGTGCCAGCAAAGGGTTTGGTCCTCCCATCCTCCTGGGTCTGCTCCCTGGAGAGCCGCAGAGTGGTGCTATCTCATTTCTACCACACAGCAATCCCAGCTATGAAGATCCATCTTCGTATTGTTTTCCTCTCTCAGAAATTCAATCTCACTCAGCATTTTCTTTAGTCTGGTATCTGAACAGACAAGCCTGTATGGGAGAGAAATGAGAGGTAACATTGCTGGCTACACAGATTTCTATTATGTCACACCCCCCTGGCACCCTCCCCGCACTGCCCGATGAAAGCCCAGATTCACAGAGGGCCGTTCTCAAAACAATTAGCAAATCCCTGCGAAGTACTCCACTTCAGCTTCTTCTGAGACTTCTGAATAAAATGTTCTCCATATCATTATGATTTAACTGAAAGCATCGTCTGCTTAAAAAAAGCAGATCTTACACCATAGAGCATAGTTTTAGAGATGGAGAATACTTACAGCAAACACATAGGACCCTTTACCACCTTTGGATAGATCCATTCCATTTGATTAGCTCTACTTACAAATAAGGCGATGGAGGGCAAGGAAATTAAAGGCATTGGGAGAGAAAAGAGCAGTTATAGTAGTCTTTTTTTTTTTTTTTT
>NW_027844909.1:0-2135 GCF_054177405.1 Leptonychotes weddellii
AAAAAAAAAAAAAAAGAAGATAGCAGGAGGGGAAGAATGAAGGGGGGGGAATCGGAGGGGGAGACAAACCATGAGAGACTATGGACTCTGAGAAACAAACTGAGGGTTCTAGAGGGGAGGGGCATGGGAGGATAGGTTAGCCTGGTGATGGGTATTAAAGAGGGCATATACTGAATGGAGTACTAGGTGTTATATGCAAACAATGAATCATGGAACACTACATCAAAAACAAATGATGTAATGTATGGTGATTAACATAATAAAAAATTTCTCTAAGCACTCTCTTCACTTTATCCAGTACTATTATTACATGTATTGTTCTCTAGAAATAGGCCAGTTATGCACAAATCTCCTTTCCTGCCTGCATTTTTCTTTACTCATGCATACATTTCACTTTTCAAATAAAATAAATGACCTTCAAGTCAGCAAATTTGCAATTTTACATAGCCTAGAAAATTTGAAAATATTAAAGTCTTCTGGAAAAAGTTCCTGATGCTTAAAATAAAATCAACTGCCTATAAGCAATATTACACATGGGCAGGGGTGGGAGTGGAGGGTACTCTCAAAGGTAGCCACAGGGAAAAATAAGGGCCAATTATTTTAAAATAAAACAAAACAAACAACAATAAAGGTATTAAAATTGCCGAGAAGCTTCCTGTCATAAACCATCACATCAGGAATAAAAATGACATTTTCCTGACATTTGATAGCAGCTGGAATAAAGATATCTTTTGAACTAGCTTCTAGCTTGATGGTATCAAACTTTGTACTTTGTACTGTCTTACAAAGTAAGATATGTTACAGTAATTGCTCAAGTTTTTAAGATTGAAATACGAATAGTTTAGCTCATTCAAACTTCTAAGTATCTCATATGTCAAGCTATTTAATCATGAAATTAGTCCATCCTTTAAATATGAATTATAATTTATTTATATCTGTAAGCAATAATAGAATGAATAAAAGTAACCAAAATAAGTATACTTTGGTTCTACTGAAAATGTAAAAAAATGAACTAAATGAACTAATGAAAAATGAACTAAATTAAAATAGCATTTCTGACTTGCCAGGGAGGAAAAACTAGCCTGTTCCTCTTTTATCACTGAAGAAGTACAAGATACGCATTAATTGAGTGTCTATTATATGCCAAGGATTGTTTTACCTGATTCTGATGAAGTAAAATAAAAAAAATTCCTTTTCTTGTGAACAAAACCTTCTACATGAGAATCAGGCAATAAACAATGAAATCTAATCAATGAGTACATCACACAGAATGTTAGAAGTTGGTAAATATGATGAAAAAATACAGCAAGGCAAGGAGAATCAAGAGTGCTGGGGGTAGAGGAGTTTCAACTTTTAAAAAGGATGGTCAAGGTGTAGGTCTCAAAATGGTATGTGATAAAAAGGTGAATGTTGTCTCTCAAATACTGGTTACTGCAGGAGCACTTTTAATGTGTCAAAGGAGAAAGAACACTACAGCCAAAGGTGAAAAAAAATCATTGAACAAATTCTTATGTTAAATGAAATTATCAAGCATTACTGTAATACTGCTTTCTTTTCAATATATGATGGTACAGGAAAGATCCTGAATGGAGGGGCAGTCTTGCAGGAACTATTAAGCTATAATATTTGCAATTTTGATTAGTTTATTTTAATGGGGAAGATTTTTCTCCCCTAAAGTTGTTTTCGTAATGGCAAATTGTTTTCATGATTAAACACCGAAGTTATTTTTTTAAAAAAAGATTTAGATCGTGGATCACCACATCAAAAACTAATGATGTATTGTATGGTGACTAAAAAAAAAAAAGACTTGGGGTGCCTAGTCAGTTAAGCCTCCAATTTTGGCTCAGGTTGTGATCTCAGGGTCTTGGGATCCGGTCCTGCGTCAGGCACCAAGCTCAGTGAGGAGTCTGCTTGAGGAGTCTCTCCCCCTCTTCCTCTCCCCCTCCCCTTGCTTGTGGTCATGTGTGTGCGTGCACACACTCTCTCTCAAATAAATAAAATCTTCAAAAAAAAAAAAAAGACTTGAAAATATCAGTAAGTGAGCCTGATAGATAATCCTGGAAATAAGCAAAGAGCGTTCCTGGTGGAGGGAATGGTCAGTGCAAAGACTTTTATGTATATGTCACCAGATAGCA
>NW_027844910.1:0-263 GCF_054177405.1 Leptonychotes weddellii
GGGCGGCCGCAGCCCCACGTCCACCGCATCTTGGGCTCCCGAGCTGGGAGAGCACATGGCCAACAGCCAGTTAAGCTCCCTTATTTTATAAAGGGGGACTCCAAGACCGGGGGGAGATGCCAACTTACCGCACGTCCTGCCCCAAGTGGCCCCTTCCCCAGCTGTGCCCATTCTGCGTCTTCCGGGGCCCCCTCTGCACAGGGCTGGGGTGCCCAGCCTCCTGAGCTGCCTGCAGCTGGTACTCCTCTCTCCTCCCTCTGCCA
>NW_027844911.1:0-263 GCF_054177405.1 Leptonychotes weddellii
GGTTTTCACTGCCTAACAAATAAGAAATGAAAACTGTAAACATTCAAAAAAGAATGTGGGACTAAGGGTAGTGAGATTCTGTGTCTGTTGATAGCCCTGGCCCTACATGATAGCACATGACAAGGTAGAGCCTCCACACCTCAAGGGTGGCTGTGACAGGATGGGTGTCCTTGCTAAGTAGAATAGTTCACATTCACTGGGACAGCCTTTTGTGAGAAACATTTGTGGGAAATGAGTTCAACTGAACAACTGTAAAAAAAAAA
>NW_027844912.1:0-263 GCF_054177405.1 Leptonychotes weddellii
GACCTGGGCGGCAGTTCGGGTGGGGGTGCCACCCCGGGCGTGATGCTCAGTGGTCAGTCTTGCCGTGGACGGGCTCAGAGGACTGTGCAGCGGGGGGCAGGTGGCAGGGCAAAGCCTCCAGGGGGGCCCCCAGGATGACTGCTGAGATGCAGCTTCTGGGCCTAACGGGACCGATCTGTGTCCTTAGAGGTCTCCCCGCTGCTCCCTACAAGGGCACCACGGACACAGATGTGGACCTCCACGGGCAGGTCTCCCTCGTGCCT
>NW_027844913.1:0-263 GCF_054177405.1 Leptonychotes weddellii
GCATCTGGGTGTCTCAGTCCCTTAAGCGTCTGACTTCAACTGGGGTTGTGATCTTAGGGTCCTGGGATGGAGCCCCTAGATGGGGTCCCGGCTCAGTGGGGAGTCCGCTTTTCCCTCTCCCTCTGCCCCTCCGCCTGCTTGTGCGCTCATGCTCTCGCTCTCTCTCAAATAAATAAAATCTTTAAAAAAAAAAAAAAAAAGGAAGGATATTCTGACACCTGCTACAACATGGATGAACCTTGAGGACATCATGCTAAGTGAAA
>NW_027844914.1:0-263 GCF_054177405.1 Leptonychotes weddellii
AAAGTTGAAAATAGAACTGTCCTATGACCCAGCCGTTGCACTATTAGGTATTTATCCAAAGGATGCAAATACAGTGATCAGAAGGGGCACCTGCACCCCAATGTTTATAGCAGCAATGTCCACAATAGCCAAACTATGAAAATAGCCCAGATGTCTATCAATAGATGAATGGATAAAGAAGATGCGGTGTATATATATACAATGGAATATTACTCAGCCATCAAAAAGAAGGAAATCTTGCCATTTGCAAACACGTGGATGGA
>NW_027844915.1:0-263 GCF_054177405.1 Leptonychotes weddellii
GCGCCTGGGTGGCTCAGTTGGTTAAGCGACTGCCTTCGGCTCAGGTCATGATCCTGGAGTCCCGGGATCGAGTCCCGCATCGGGCTCCCTGCTCAGCAAGGAGCCTGCTTCTCCCTCTAACCCTACCCCCTCTCATGTACTCTCTCTCTCTCATTCTCGCTCTCTCAAATAAATAAATAAATCTTTAAAAAAAAAAAAAAGTTCACGTGCCCCATGCCAGCTCCGGTGGCTGTGCCTGTGGGTTTCAGCTTGGGGAAGCTCTG
>NW_027844916.1:0-263 GCF_054177405.1 Leptonychotes weddellii
GGA
The DNA here is from genome assembly GCF_054177405.1 of Leptonychotes weddellii. Lineage (NCBI taxonomy): Eukaryota > Metazoa > Chordata > Mammalia > Carnivora > Phocidae > Leptonychotes > Leptonychotes weddellii. Next base: position 4 of record NW_027844916.1, read on the forward strand.
GGGGCAGGCGGGGGCGGGACTCCCCGCGGCTGGTCACTGTCCCCGCGGAGGGGGAGAAGGGGGGGGGGGCACGCGGTGTGGCGGGAAGACCCCAGGATCATGACCTGAGACGAAGACAGACATTTAACCACTGAGCCACCCAGGTGCCCCATAAATCTCATTTCTATCGCTCACTCCTCACTGCCTCATCTTTAGCTTCAAAATTGTCTTTCAATTTCTATTCAGAAACTTAAAGATCTAGTGTAGAAGGCCCGTGGTGC
>NW_027844917.1:0-263 GCF_054177405.1 Leptonychotes weddellii
TGGCCAAAGCCTCTCTCCTCGACCCAGGGAGCCTGGAGTTGCACTTCCTTCCTGAGCCACGGAGGCTCGGGCTTGCTGTGTATTTCAGTCACAGGAATATTGATTGCACTGGGTTCTTAGGCTGTGATGCTCTATGAATCCTGCCTTTCCTGAGCTAATGGGGCGGCATAAATAACTCTGGGGAAAGCCCCCAAGTCAGACTGGAGTTAATCAATCCTCTGCTGACGCGTGGCTGGAGGCTCCCGTGTTGGGTCAGGGCTTGT
>NW_027844918.1:0-263 GCF_054177405.1 Leptonychotes weddellii
CGCGCGCCCACCTCCCGCCTGCCCGCCCCCCTCCCCCAGCCCCTGCACTGAAGCTGATTCCCCAATTCCTAATCCCCCCCACCTCGCCCCGCCCCGGCCTACAAAATCCACAGCTACCCTGCCGACAGCCGCCCGACCTGCGAGCTCAGCCCCTTTCTGAGGCCATCTGCATCCAATGGCTGGTCGGCTGGAGCCCCTGTTTCCAGTGCGGGACAACTCGGATGGGCCGCCCTGGGAGCCAGAGCTGCTCAGGGTGGGGGAGG
>NW_027844919.1:0-263 GCF_054177405.1 Leptonychotes weddellii
CTTTCCACAGTTTGGCTATTGCGGACATTGCTGCTATAAACATCGGGGTGCACATACCCCTTCGGATCCCTACATTTGTATCTTTGGGGTAAATACCCAGTAGTGCAATTGCTGGATCGTATGGTAGCTCTATTTTCAACTTCAAAAGCTATTATAAAAACAGATTTTCAGAGAAGAAATGTTATACTTCAATACACAACTTACATAACTCTACCAAAGTTTCTTATACAAGTATTTTTCATTTTTCAAATCTCACTATATAT
>NW_027844920.1:0-2135 GCF_054177405.1 Leptonychotes weddellii
AACGATCAGAGACCGGGGTCTCCGGGCTCATCCAACCCAGGAAGGCATTCATTGGTGTCGATGTGCCAGAAGCGCTTTTGCATTTCTAGAAGCCTAAATTGTGTGTTTAGTCCTGAGTTTGCCAAAGCATGTCTGCCAGCATGCTAACTGTGAGAATTACTTCATAAAAAGCCATCTGAGATTTGCAAAAGCAAAAACAAACATCGGGCAAAACCTGGAAGCTTTCTACACACCTGAAATCCACGGCGCCTCCTGGAGACACAGAGCATATGTTCCCAGTCTGTTAGGATTCAAGACACTGAGGCATTCAGCCTCTCTGGCCATCGGACCACAGAAGCCCCTCCCACCCCACACAGGCGGGTCTCGCCAGTTTGGGGAGCCGGCTCCCAGCAAGGCCCTTGTAATCTGATGCGCTTCACTGAGCTAATTCTATTCCTCTTGAAAGTAGGGATTCCTCAAGATCTACAGAAAATCCTCGCTTTCCTATTAGATGCAACATTGCTTTCCTTTGTTGCTGGGACTGCTTCTAGCATTGAGACTGTATTTGAAAATATACATTGTATTACATCAAAGCAGCATTCAATGTCAGTGAGTCACTTTCAAAGATTTCACCTGTTGACAATATGCTGATATTCAAATGGAATTCATTCTATCTTATGTGCTCAGAATTAAATACTATTGTCTCCCAGGGTTATTTCTGCTGACTTAATAAAATATATGGATGGCTTCACATAATTATAGAAGTAAGATAAGTACAGGTAGAAACACTTAAACAGGAAAATTAAAAACTATCCCTAATCACATTATCATTTTTTTTACAGTCTGCTTTTCTAGTTGATAGAAAATTGTGACCATATTTCTGTCATTAATGGATACACACAACAGTGTTTCTTTATGCTGCTTTACCATAATTCATGCAACCAATTGTTTCATATCTAGATTTCTTTCCTTTTGTAAATAAAACTATAGTGAAGTGCACGACAATGAAATCTTTGATCAAATTTTTACCTTTCACCTTAAGATAAATATGGAAACAATGGGCCTATTTGTGGACATTAACGCATATTTTAATTTTAATGTATTTTCCTTATTTTCTTTTTTTTACATTTCCTTCTTTGTTTCTTCTTTATTTGTTGACATTAATTATGGTAACATCAAAAAGCAATCTGTGTTTTTGACTTTTTTTATTTAAATTCAATTAATCAACATATAGTATAATATTAGTTTCAGGGGTAGAATTCAGAGATTCATCAGTTGCATGTAACTTGCAATGCTCATTACATCACGTGCCCTCCTTAATGCCCATCACCCAGTTACCCCATCCCCCACCCCCACCTCCTCTCCAGCAACCCTCAGTTTGTTTCCTAGAGTTAAGAGTCTCTTACGGTTTGTCTCCCTCTCTGATTTTGTCTTATTTTATTTTTCCTTCCCTTCCCCATGATCACCTGTTTTGTTTCTTAAATGCCACATATGAGTGAAATCACATGATAATCATCTTTCTATGACTGATGTTACTTAGCATAATACCCTCTAGTTCCATTCATGTCATTGCAAATGGTAAGACTTCATTCTTTTTGAGGCTGCATAATATTCCATTTTGTGTGTGTACATATATATGTATACATGGAATATATGTATACATGTACACATATAAATATACATATATGTATATGCCACATCTTCTTTATCTATTCATCAGTCAATGGATGGCTGGGTTCTTTTCATAGTTTGGCTATTGTGGACATTGTTGCTATAAACATTGGGGTGCAGGTACCCTATTGGATCATTACGTTTGTATCTTTGGGGTAAATACCTAGTAATGCAATCACTGGGTCATAGGGTAGCTCTATTTTTAACTTTTTGAGGAACCTCCATACTGTCTTCCAGAGTAGCTGCACCAGCTTGCATTCCCACCAACAGTGTAAGAGGGTTCCCCTTTCTCCACATCCTCACCAACATCTGTCGTTTCCTGACTTGTTAATTTTAGCCATTCTCGTTGTGGTTTTGATCTGTATTTCCCTGATGCTGAGTGACATTGAGCATTTTTTCATGTGTCTGTTGGCCATTTGGATGTCTTCCTTGGAAAAATGTCTGTTCATGTCCTCTGCCCATTTCTTGATTGGATTATTTGATTT
>NW_027844921.1:0-263 GCF_054177405.1 Leptonychotes weddellii
CATTACAGTATGAGAAGCACTGCTGGATAAAAACACACTCGAATTTAGCTAGCTGAAGTCCTGACCTGCAGATCTGGAAGAAGAAACAGGAAATGCAGCCAGTCGTCCTTCTGCCCCCAGCTTCTGCAGGACTTGCCTAGGAAAGTCTCTCTCCCCCACCCCACCCCCCTCTTAACTCAGCTTCGCAGGTTCCCTGAAGTTCCCAAAGCCCTGGGGCATCTGCTAAAGACCAGCGCTATCCCTTGCACTGTGCTAGGGCCGAC
>NW_027844922.1:0-263 GCF_054177405.1 Leptonychotes weddellii
ATACTAGAAAATATTCTGGTATTCTAGTATTTATTTTGAGAAAGACATGGAAACAAAAGAAAAATGTGATTCTCAAGCAATATGGGGAGAAAATACATGATTCTAAAGTTATTATTATATATCTACATATAATACCTTATGTTTTATTTTTTACTATGATCATTGCCACAATAAATCCATAACATTAAAATAAAATACATGCACACATTTAGACTCATTTTGTAACTCTCTTCTGATTTCAAAGCATGAAATACCTATTAACC
>NW_027844923.1:0-263 GCF_054177405.1 Leptonychotes weddellii
GGTGCTGGTCTGCAGGAGCTCGGTGCCTACACGGCTGGGAGCACATTGACGGCCCTCCTGCGGCGAAGCCGGGTGTGACAGGTGTGACAGTGTGCAAACCGGCAGGTGGAGGTGGAACCCCAAGGAGAAGCCAGGACGTGCATTCAGGAGAGTCAGGGACGCCGCTCTGTGGGGTGAGGCAGGAGGGGACAGGGGTGTCTGCACACGAGGGGCAGGGAACGCGGCAAGATGACGGGGAAATGGGGCCGCGGGGCCCTCGGCTG
>NW_027844924.1:0-263 GCF_054177405.1 Leptonychotes weddellii
CATGATGGCTAAAAGAGATCCTATCAAAGGAAGACTAACTCTCATGTTTGGCTCAATATTGCCCGTTGTTACTGTTTTCCTCAGAGCTTTCCCTTGGGTGGTATTGGCTGTCCCTCATTTCCAGTGTTCAACAACAAGCAAATGTTAGTTTGATCATTCTATTATATATTCTCTTTTTAAACCCAAGAGGCTTAGACACAGGAAAATTAAATTGCAGCAAATCTCAGGAACTACGTGGTAGCAATCGAACAATAGCACTGAAT
>NW_027844925.1:0-263 GCF_054177405.1 Leptonychotes weddellii
AATAAAATCATGAATGAAAGAGGAGAGGATCACAACCAACACCAAAGAAATACAAGCAATTATCTATTTATTTATTTATTTTTAAAGATTTTATTTATTTATTTGACAGAGAGAGACACAGCGAGAGAGGGAACACAAGCAGGGGAGTGGGAGAGGGAGAAGCAGGCTTCCCGCGGAGCAGGGAGCCCGATGCGGGGCTTGATCCCAGGACCCTGGGATCATGACCTGAGCCGAAGGCAGACGCTTAACGACTGAGACACCCA
>NW_027844926.1:0-263 GCF_054177405.1 Leptonychotes weddellii
AGAGACAGCGAGAGCAGGAACACAAGCAGGGGGAGTGGGAGAGGGAGAAGCAGGCCTCCCGCCGAGCAGGGAGCCCGATGCGGGGCTCGATCCCAGGACCCCGGGATCATGACCCGAGCCGAAGGCAGACGCTTAACGACTGAGCCACCCAGGTGCCCCCTTTACCCTGAATCCTTTAAGCACCTGGAAATCTTCCATCTGACCACCTGACTTCACTCCCTCAGACCAAGCCTCACACCTCTCTTAAACCCAAAAGGATGACG
>NW_027844927.1:0-263 GCF_054177405.1 Leptonychotes weddellii
AGAGAACAAACAGAGTTGATGGAGGAAGGTGGGTGGGGAATGGGCTAGATGGGTGATGGATATTAAGGAGGATGCTTATGATGAGCACTGGGTGTTGTATATAAGTGATGAACCACTGAATTCTACTCCGGAAACCAATATATGCTAACTACCCAAAAATTAAATAAAAAAATTTTAAAAAGAAGTGTTCCTGAACTTCAACATTTTTGGTGACACATTGTGCTTTATTCTTCTTCAAATTGTGTCTTCTGGAAACTTTTTGG
>NW_027844928.1:0-263 GCF_054177405.1 Leptonychotes weddellii
GGTGTGGGCTGCCCGTTTTATTCCGGAGGCTGTTGGGGTGATCCCGGCTATCCCGCATCTCCACCGGTTTCCAGGGCCTCGGCTGGCCGACAGGTGCGTATGGCGCTTTTAGGAGCTGCCCGTGTCAGGGGAGCCCGGGGCGCGGCTGGTGTGGGGTGTGGCGGCGACCCCAGGCTCGGCTGGCGCGGCCCGCACGCTCGACCTACTTGCAGGCCTGCACCTGCGCACGTGGGCGTGTGTTTCCCTTTCAGCGGGAGCTGGGG
>NW_027844929.1:0-263 GCF_054177405.1 Leptonychotes weddellii
TCATTCTCTCTCTCAAATAAATAAATAAAATCTTTAAAAAAAAAAAATAATGAGTTTGGCTAAACTCCAGTTTTGTGCCTTTTGAGGAGACACAAAACTGCTAAAGTTTATGTTAGTAAAACCAGATGAAGAACAGATGCTTTTTGAATCCAACTTTACCTTCCTTGCAAATTCTGCAGATTCTTGGGATACTTAAAACGGTCTGATAAGCAGACCTCAGTCTGACCTGGCAGTTTCTGTTGCCCCGTGATTCCCTAAACAGG
>NW_027844930.1:0-263 GCF_054177405.1 Leptonychotes weddellii
ACTTTGATACTTACTGTTTTCTAATGTGCTTATGCATTTATGTATAGAAATACAGTTTATATTATTCCTTTATAAGTTACTTCCCTTTATTCTTTATAGTTCTTTATGGATGTATATATGTGTATATCCAAAACTGCACAAAGAAGAAGGAATATATATATAATTTTTATAAAAATTGTGTGTAGAAAGTTTATTATCTATATTTCATTTCAATATAGATAAAGGGCCTTATAAAAGAAGGGTATTGACAATGGAATATTATG
>NW_027844931.1:0-2135 GCF_054177405.1 Leptonychotes weddellii
GAAGCCCCATGAAGACGGAGATGCGGGTGGGAGGGATGGGGCCACAAGCCCAGGAGTGACCCTGACCCGTGGAAGGTGCTCAGTCACGCCGGGCACGGACCCTGACCTGTGAAGGTGCTGGGTCACTCCGTGCACAGACCCTGACCCGTGGAAGGTGCTCAGTCATGCCATGTACGGACCCTGACCCGTGGAAGGTGCTTGGTCAATCTTAGCAAAGTGCATGTCAGACCTCTTTCCTGAGTTCCGGCTCTTTCCACTCATTGCTGCAGGCAGGTGGCTAATGCCATGACATCATACCTCAGCCCAAACGACACCTCCTCTGCCCTGTGCCCACGCTGCCCATGTGTGAGTGCCTGGGCTGAGGAACAGGAGGCTGAGGGAGAAGGCGGCCCCCCACGTCTGCCCGACCACTGGGTGCTGCCCAACCTGCTCTCGTTCCTTCTGGTTCCTGGGGTGGCGACTGCTTGGGGGGACTCCAGTGCTTTGGACCCTCGGAGGGTGCAGAGTGCAGGGATGCACCGGCAGGCGACAGGGCAGGGCCCCAGGGGCAGTCATCTGCCACACAGACAGTGCAGTTGGCAAGGGTATGCGGGGGTGGTAAGGGCAAGAGGTATTCGGCCCTGGGAGGAAACGTCCCTCACGGGTGGTGCTGCGGGGATCCCAGGGTTCATACTAAAACCCCCCGAGTTTCCTTGAGCCAGGCCACAGTGTGCCGGCCCCACCGCGGCCTCCCCTCCCTGCAGCCACCTCCTCCGCTCCCATCCCTGGGCGGCCCGAGTCCACAGGGAAGAAGCATGTGTGGCAGACAACTCCACTCAGCCTGAAGCTTGCTGCCACTCCCCCTGGTGGTGTCCTTCCTGGGGGCGGACCATCGGCTCCTGTGTGTGGCTCCGGAACCTTCTGTGCTTGAAGAAGTGAAGGATCAAGTGGGCACAGACACCAGCTGGGTCCATCGGCCCCTAGGAGGGCCAGGCCGGGTGCAAGGGAGCAGGGCAACATGGGTGCAGCTCGAGCGCTGGCAGGAGAGCCCTGGGCTGGCAGGTGGGGCACAGGGGGCCCCTCAGCTGCCCCAGCCCCGGACTCCAGGCTCCCAGACAGCTGCAGCCCCCCACCCCCACCCCAGCTGTACTCTGGGGCCCCAGCTGCGGACAGCGGGCCGAGGAAGGGCAGCCACTGGTCACGGCCAGACTGGCGTGGCTCCTCACCCTCACATCCTCCCCCGTGGCCGTAAGGTGGACGGACACCTGCCGATTTGCCGGGGTCACTCTGGGTGAGCCCTGTCCCTCCAGGCCTCACCCCTGACAGCCTTCACTCCGTGCCCACCTCCCAGACCATCTCTACCTCGGGGTCCACTTCAGCCTTTGCTTCCTCACCTCTCGGCCCCCAGACAGCCACATGGAGCCATGACCTCCCGCAGGGCACCCGCCTCGCACCCACATGGCCTCAGCCCAGAGTCAGGCTCCCGGGGGTCGCACAGGCCAGGCCACATACACCTGGCCCCACCACAGCCAGACCACAGACCAGACATGACGTGGAGGCGAGCAGCCGCCACTGGTGGGACAGGAAGTGGGCAAGTGACCCCATCTGTGGGCCAGACACAGTCATGCAATCCCTCCCAGCCCACCCCTCACAGCCTCGGCCCGCCTAGAGAGGCAAATACCCCAGAGCAGGGCAGGGGGCTACTGGGATCACACAGCCATCAGGCCAGCCTACAGGAGGCCATGGCCTCCATCCTCACTCCAGGCCCCTGGGGAGGCAGGCCGATGGACATGCAGCGCTGGGCCACCGGGCAAAGGGAGGCCTGGCCTCTCAGATGTAATGGACCCTCAGGCAGCCTCGAGCAGGTGGGTCCAAATGTGGTTCAGACCTTATCTCCTCAGTCAGACCATCTTGAACCCTGCTGGGCCCAAGAGGATGGAGAATAGGCATCAAGACAGAGCAGAGGAAGAAAGGAAGATTGCCTGGAGGCCATAGATATCACAGGGCAGAAAACTAGAATAAGCACAATTAAGGCTACTGTGGGCTACGCTAGATTGGGCTGGCCTGGGCTGAGCTGAAGTGGACAAGCCGGGCTGGGCTGAACTAGGCTCAACTGGGCTGAGCTGGGCTGGGCTGAACTGGGCTGAGCTGGGCTG
>NW_027844932.1:0-263 GCF_054177405.1 Leptonychotes weddellii
TTACTTAGAAGGATACTAAAGCTTGAAGCACACGTATTAAATTTGGGCAATCTTGGTGAAAATGAGATTGGGTTTCCTCATTATAAAGTCTGACATCCTTCATCTAAAACCAAATGAGATAATAAAGTAAGAGAAACGAGATATATTTTCTGCATAAAGAACCATATAATCCTTTACTTCATTTAAATAATAGATTCACGGAGGGGTAGATGAACCATGAGAGACGATGGACTCTGAAAAACAAACAGGGTTCTAGAGGGGAG
>NW_027844933.1:0-263 GCF_054177405.1 Leptonychotes weddellii
AGTTTCTATTTGACTATGTTTTCATTTATATTTTTGAATATATTTTTAATTGATACTTTAAAGTCTTGTCTGCTACTTATAACATTTGAATCACTTCAAAATTGATCTCTGTCTATTGTTTTTTCTCCTGAAAATGGGTCATGTTTTCCTGTTTCTTTGTGAAATAATTTTGGATTATATCTTAATCACTGCTGTAATTACCATGTTGTAGAGACTCTGGGTTGTGTTTTATTCTTCTAAAAAATTTCAGTTTTTCTTTACTT
>NW_027844934.1:0-263 GCF_054177405.1 Leptonychotes weddellii
TGGCCAAAGCCTCTCTCCTCGACCCAGGGAGCCTGGAGTTGCACTTCCTTCCTGAGCCACGGAGGCTCGGGCTTGCTGTGTATTTCAGTCACAGGAATATTGATTGCACTGGGTTCTTAGGCTGTGATGCTCTATGAATCCTGCCTTTCCTGAGCTAATGGGGCGGCATAAATAACTCTGGGGAAAGCCCCCAAGTCAGCCTGGAGTTAATCAATCCTCTGCTGACGCGTGGCTGGAGGCTCCCGTGTTGGGTCAGGGCTTGT
>NW_027844935.1:0-263 GCF_054177405.1 Leptonychotes weddellii
TCACAAGACTATACAAAGTGTTGTCTGTAGATTGGTGGTGGTCTGTGAAGTGTTTCTTACTGGTTTGAGATGTGCTAAGAGTTAGAAATTGAGAGTGAGTGTTTAGAAACTTTCATGGCAATTTGATATTGCCTTGACGTCTAAGCACATCATTAGTCTTACAAGTGCTTTTATTTTATGGAATTCTTTATGGAAAAAGTTTAAGATATTTTGAAATTGGGGCGGAGCAAGATGGCGGAGGAGTAGGAGACCTGGATTTCGTC
>NW_027844936.1:0-263 GCF_054177405.1 Leptonychotes weddellii
GGTTTTCACTGCCTAACAAATAAGAAATGAAAACTGTAAACATTCAAAAAAGAATGTGGGACTAAGGGTAGTGAGATTCTGTGTCTGTTGATAGCCCTGGCCCTACATGATAGCACATGACAAGGTAGAGCCTCCACACCTCAAGGGTGGCTGTGACAGGATGGGTGTCCTTGCTAAGTAGAATAGTTCACATTCACTGTGAGAAACATTTGTGGGAAATGAGTTCAACTGAACAACTGTAAAAAAAAAAAAAAAAATCCAAA
>NW_027844937.1:0-263 GCF_054177405.1 Leptonychotes weddellii
AACTTGGAGCCAGAGAGCCCCAACCTTAAATTATGGCTCTACCACTTACCAAACATGTGACGTAGAACATGTTAATTCACTTCTCTGGTCTCCAGTTTCTCTTTCTGCAAAACTGGGAGAATGATATATAAAGCCAATAGTTATAAAATGCTTTTTATTTTCCCTGTTATAAACTAAGACTCTCTCTTTTTTTTTTTTTAAAGATTTTATTTATTTGACAGAGAGAGACACAGCGAGAGAGGGAACACAAGCAGGGGAGTGGG
>NW_027844938.1:0-263 GCF_054177405.1 Leptonychotes weddellii
AATTTTTAAGATTTTTGACTCTTCAAACATGCAAAATAATTCCAGAGTTCATTACTGGATACTTCTAGTTTTAATATATTAAAGACATCTCTGTTCTCATCTTTCTGTAGCTAACTGAAACACACACACACAGAAACAGAATCAGAAACACTTATCTTTGGTTAAATTAAGGAACATTCATAATCCTAAACCACAAAATACATGACATGACGGTGGGCCACTGAGCACTGCAAGAAAGTACAGCGGCCACTGCAGACCACAGG
>NW_027844939.1:0-263 GCF_054177405.1 Leptonychotes weddellii
ACCTCAGAGGTGCTGAAACCAAGGCTGGCTGTGTACTCTGGGTTGGAGGAGAGGTCCGATGGAATTGGAACCCGACCCACGAGGCCATAGACAGCCCCAGCTCGCTTCCTCAGAGATAAAAAAAGAAAAAAAATCACCCCTCACATTCAGGGGATAGTAGGCCTTGGTTTGGGTAAACAGACCCACACAACTGCAAAGGAAGACCACACCAGCTCTCTATAGTAAGCAATACAGTTCTTTATTCCTAACTGGGGGCTGTCTAA
>NW_027844940.1:0-263 GCF_054177405.1 Leptonychotes weddellii
CAACCCTCAGTTTGTTCCCTGAGATTAAGAAATCCTCACATCAGAGAGGTCATATGATACATGTCTTTCTCTGTTTGACTTACTACACTCAGCATAATACCCTCCAGTTCCAACCACCTCATTGCAAATGGCAAGATTTCATTCCTTTTGATGGCTGCATAATATTCCACTGTGTGTGTGTGTGTGTGTGTGTGTGTGTGTGTGTGTGTGTATACCACATCTTCTTTATCCATTCATCTGTCGATGGACATCTTGACTCTTTC
>NW_027844941.1:0-263 GCF_054177405.1 Leptonychotes weddellii
AATGAATCATGGAACCCTACATCAAAAACTAATGATGTAATGTATGGTGATTAACATAATACAAAAAAAGAAAAAGTGGGAGCAGGGGTCGTCAAAGAAAATATACGCTTTTCCTCTTCTGTGTAAAGAAACATGTATAGAATATCTCTTAAGTTCATAGAAGTCTATGATTATTCCTAATTACAAAAGCTGAAGAAAAAGACACACTGTTTTGTTTACAATAGATATTCTGAGCCAAAAATGAAAAAAAATAAAATAAACAG
>NW_027844942.1:0-2134 GCF_054177405.1 Leptonychotes weddellii
TCAAAACAGTATGGTACTGGCACAAAAACAGACACATAGATCAGTGGAACAGAATAGAGAGCCCAGAAATGGACCCTCAACTCTATGGTCAACTAATCTTTGACAAAGCAGGAAAGAATGTCCAATGGAAAAAAGACAGTCTCTTCAACAAATGGTGCTGGTAAAATTGGACAGCCACATGCAGAAGAATGAAACTGGACCATTTTCTTACATCACACACAAAAATAGACTCCAAATGGATGAAAGACCTAAATGTGACACAGGAATCCATCAAAATCCTTGAGGAGAACACAGGCAGCAACCTTTTTTACCTCAGCTGCAGCAACTTCTTCCTAGAAACATTGCCAAAGGCAAGGGAAGCAAGGGCAAAAATGAACTTTTGGGACTTTATCAAGATAAAAAGCTTTTGCAAAGCAAAGGAAACAGTCAACAAAACCAAATGACAACAGACAGAATGGGAGAAGATATTTGCAAATGACATAGCAGATAAAAGGCTAGTATCCAAAATCTATAAAGAACTTAACCAAACTCAACACCCAAAGCACAAAGAATCCAATCAAGAAAGGGCAGAAGATATGAACAGACATTTCTGCAAAGAAGACATCCAAATGGCCAACAGACACATGAAAAAGTGCTCAACATCACTCGGCATCAGGGAAATACAAATCAAAACCTCAATGAGATTCCACCTCACACCAGTCAGAATGGCTAAAATTAGCAAGTCAGGAAACGACAAATGTTGGCAAGGATGTGGAGAAAGGGGAACCCTCCTACACTGTTGGTGGGAATGAAAGCTGGTGCAGCCAGTCTGGAAAACAGTACAGTATGGAGGTTCCTCAAAAAGTTGAAAATACAACTACCCTATGACCCAGCAATTGCACTACTGGGTATTTACCCCAAAGATACAAATATAGTGATCCGAAGGGGCACATGCACCCCAATGTTTATAGCACAATGTCCACAATAGCCAAACTATTGAAAGAGCCTAGCTGTCCATCAACAGATGAATGGATAAAGAAGATGTGGTATATATATATACAATGGAATATTATGCAGCCATCAAAAGGAATGAGATCTTGCCATTTGCAATGACATGGATGGAACTAGAGGGTATTATGCTAAGCGAAATAAGTCAATCAGAGAAAGACAAGTATATGATCGCACTGATATGAGGAATTTGAGAAACAAGACAGAGGATCATAGGGGAAGGGAGGGAAAAATGAAACAAGACGAAACCAGAGAGGGATACAAACCATAAGGGACTCTTAATCTCAGGAAACAAACTGAGGGTTGCTGGAGTGGATGGAGGTGGGAGGGATGGGGTGGCTGGATGATGGACCCTGGGGAGGGTATGTGTTATGGTGAACACTGTGAATTGTGTAAGACTGATGAATCACAGACCTGTACCCCTCAAACAAATAATACATTATATATTAATAAAAAAATTAAAAAAATATAAGTATACTTTAATCTCCAAGTGCTTTGGGGAATTTCCAGTCATCTTTTGGTTACTGATTTCTAGTTTAATCCATGTGGTTTGAGAGCAGATATCGCACAACTAATATTCTTTTAAATTTGTTATGGTGTGTTGTTTTTTTTTTTAAGTATGCCTTGTAAATTTTTCTGCATAGCTGGACATGATGAATTGCATAAAAGAAATTGTTGTCAACAGGATTTTAGTCATTTGGTGGTGAGGCATGGAAGGGAATAGAAGCGTTCTGTAGTCCTGTGGCGAGGTCTCAGTCATTTTGTGAGCTTGTTGTGCCTCTGAACTGTGAATTGCACAGGTGCTTCTGTTCCCCCTCTCCTTAGGTGGGGCAGGATGGCAAGAATGGTCTGTAGTTGGTTATTTCTCTTCCCCCACATGGAAGGCTAGAGTCAGTTGAATTTGGGTATTTACCTTCCCCCATGTCAGTTAGGTTCTTATTTTTATTTTTTTATTTTTTTAAAGATTTTATTTATTTATTTGACAGAGACAGAGATAGCGAGAGCAGGAACACAAGCAGCGGGAGTGGGAGAGGGAGAAGCAGGCTTCCCCTCGAGGAGGGAGCCCGATGTGGGACTCGATCCCAGGACCCTGGGATCATGACCTGAGCCGAAGGCAGACGCTTAACGACTGAGCCACCCAGGCACC
>NW_027844943.1:0-263 GCF_054177405.1 Leptonychotes weddellii
GCGCCTGGGTGGCTCAGTTGGTTAAGCGACTGCCTTCGGCTCAGGTCATGATCCTGGAGTCCCAGGATCGAGTCCCGCATCGGGCTCCCTGCTCGGCGGGGAGTCTGCTTCTCCCTCTGACCCTCCTCCCTCTTATGCTCTCTGTCTCTCATTCTCTCTCTCTCAAATAAATAAATAAAATCTTTAAAAAAAAAAAAAAAAAATTAAAAAAAAAAAAAATATGTTGTATACCTGAAACTCATATAACCTCGTATGTCAATTAT
>NW_027844944.1:0-263 GCF_054177405.1 Leptonychotes weddellii
CGGGGCGGGGATCTGGGTGCTTTGCAAACGCTCCCCCTTCAGGAACGGGGTCCCCGCACGTCTCTGTGTCTGTGAGCCGGAGCCCTTGACGGGCGCTGGGCTGGGCCTTCCCCACCGGGGCTCCTCCCGGGACCCTGCGGCTGGCACCCCAGCAGCAGGAGGGAAGGCAGCCTTGTGGGGCGGGAGCCGCACAGACCGCTGGGGTCGGACTTCCCTGCGGGATGTGGACGTAAGGACGAGAGAGGAGGGAGGAGAGGGGGCAG
>NW_027844945.1:0-263 GCF_054177405.1 Leptonychotes weddellii
CGTGGCTGCCCGTGTTCCCCAGAGAGGGAGACTCTGTGTTTGAAGGAAGCCAGAGCGGGCTGCAGGTGCCTGGGATCCCGAGGTGGCCCTGCCTTGGGGCAAAGGCCCGGGAAGCGGAATGCCACCCCGGCCCGCGTGGCCCCTCACCCTCCTCCACGCCCGTGACGATGGAGGCGAAGTTGTCGTCCAGCAGGATCATGTCGGCGGCCTGCTTCGACACGTCGGAGCCCGAGATGCCCATGGCGATGCCAATGTCAGCCTTC
>NW_027844946.1:0-263 GCF_054177405.1 Leptonychotes weddellii
ACTTTTTCCAAATGATACTAACAAGGTCAAGGATCATATCCTATCTAAAAACAAGACCTATACAAATAGCTAGGATCTCTTATACTGCCTTATGTACAAGTGCTGTGACCTGAAGGATTTATTTGTATTTTACATACGTCTTTATGTTTACATACTTTATATTTAAAATATTCATATTACTTATATATACTATTCTTATGTATTTGTTTTCATTCCATTCATTTATATTTTTCGTATGGCAGCGTTGCATTGTACTGACAGCC
>NW_027844947.1:0-263 GCF_054177405.1 Leptonychotes weddellii
CCCCAGGGCAATGGGCACAAAAGGACACTGCCCAAGAGCCCAGCTGCCCACGTAAACGTCCGCACACGGTCGGAACCGACCAAAGTTGCCTCCAGCCGTTTCTTTCATGTACACAGAAAAAGACAGGCAAAAAAGACACCAAATTGTCCTAAAAATGGTGCACGTGGTTTTAGAAAGCTGGAGGCACGGAAGAGTACACGGGGGAAAACAGGAGAGCGCGACGAGCCCGAGGCCAAAGCGATGCCTTTCCTCACACTCTGTTC
>NW_027844948.1:0-263 GCF_054177405.1 Leptonychotes weddellii
ACTGAGGGTTCTAGAGGGGAGGGGGGTGGGGGGATGGGTTAGCCCGGTGATGGGTATTAAGGAAGGCACGTATTGAATGGAGCACTGGGTGTTATACGCAAACAATGAATCATGGAACACTGCATCAAAAACTAATGATGTAATGCATGGTGATTAACATAACATAAAATAAAAAAAAAAAACTATCAAAAAACTCATCAGAATGTTTTGATAAAATGATTATGAGGTTCATCTGTAGGATAGACAGGGAAGATTAGCTCAGA
>NW_027844949.1:0-263 GCF_054177405.1 Leptonychotes weddellii
TGGCAAGATCTCATTCCTTTTGATGGCTGCATAATATTCCATTGTATATATATACCACATCTTCTTTATCCATTCATCTGTCGATGGACATCTTGGCTCTTTCCACAGTTTTTGTGCCTCATTTTTAATTGACTGACATTTTTATTACATATTTCCTTCCAGTACTTTATAAGTATTATCAAGTATTTCTATTATTTTAGGGTTTACCTTAAATGCTTGTGCTCTTATATAACACAATGCAAAATTAATCAATATATCTTCCT
>NW_027844950.1:0-263 GCF_054177405.1 Leptonychotes weddellii
TTACTTTCCTCTGGAACAGTCTTTGACCAACTATGGACAAATGTAGAATAAAAAAAGTCCAGGAGGGGGCGGAGCAAGATGGCGGAGGAGTAGGAGACCTGGATTTCGTCTCCTCTCAGGAATTCAGCTGGATAGGGATCAAACCATTCGGAACACCTACAAACTCAACAGGAGATCGAAGAAAAGAAGAGCAACAACTCTCTCATCAGAAAAGCGACCACATTCTGGAAGGTAGGACGTGCGGAGAAGTGAATCCGAGGCGA
>NW_027844951.1:0-263 GCF_054177405.1 Leptonychotes weddellii
TCCCGCGGAGCAGGGAGCCCGATGCGGGGCTCGATCCCAGGACCCTGGGATCATGACCTGAGCCGAAGGCAGACGCTTAACCAACTGAGCCACCCAGGCGCCCCAACAAGGTATCATTTTTGACCTACCATCAATTTGGCCTACCACATTAGCCCAGAAAATTAATAAATGAAAACATTTACATTAGTAAGTTGTTAACGAAGTTTTTTATAAAGCAATTTGACAGAAAATACCAAAGATCATAAACATTTTGACACCCTGGT
>NW_027844952.1:0-263 GCF_054177405.1 Leptonychotes weddellii
CGGGGCGGGGATCTGGGTGCTTTGCAAACGCTCCCCCTTCAGGAACGGGGTCCCCGCACGTCTCTGTGTCTGTGAGCCGGAGCCCTTGACGGGCGCTGGGCTGGGCCTTCCCCACCGGGGCTCCTCCCGGGACCCTGCGGCTGGCACCCCAGCAGCAGGAGGGAAGGCAGCCTTGTGGGGCGGGAGCCGCACAGACCGCGGGGGTCGGACTTCCCTGCGGGATGTGGACGTAAGGACGAGAGAGGAGGGAGGAGAGGGGGCAG
>NW_027844953.1:0-2134 GCF_054177405.1 Leptonychotes weddellii
ATACCAAAAGACTGAGATTATTCCCTGCATATTCTCAGACCATAATGCTTTAAAACTGAAACTCAATCACAAGAAAAAATTTGGAAGAAATTCAAATACTTGGAAGCTAAAGACCACTCTGCTCAAGAATGTTTGGGTCAACCAGGAAATCAAAGAAGAACTTAAACAATTCATGGGAACCAAGGAGAACAAAAACACATCGGTCCAAAACCTATGGGATACTGCAAAGGCGGTCCTAAGGAGGAAATATGTAGCCATCCAAGCCTCACTCAAAAAAATAGAAAAATCCCGAATTCACCGACTAACTTTACACCTTAAAGAACTAGAGAAAAAGCAACAAACGATGCCTAAACCACACATTAGAAGAGAAATAATTAAGATTAGAGCAGAGATCAACGAATTAGAAACCAGAAACCACAGTAGATCAGATCAATGAAACTAGAAGCTGGCTCTTTGAAAGAATTAATAAGATCGAAAAACCACTGGCCAGACTTATCCAAAAGAAAAGAGAAAGGACCCAAATTAATAAAATTATGAATGAAAGGGGACAGATCACAACTAACACCAAGGAAATAGAAACAATTATTAGAAATTATTATCAACAACTGTATACCAATAAATTTCGCAACCTGGATGATATGGATGCCTTCCTGGAAACCTGTAAACTCCCAAGACTGAAACGGGAAGGAACTGACAACCTGAATAGGCCAATAACCAGTAACGAGATTGAAGCAGTGATCAAAACCCTCCCAAAAAACAAGACTCCAGGGCCTGATGGATTCCCTGGGGAATTCTACCAAACATTCAAGGAAGTAATAATAGCTACTGTCCTGAAGCTGTTTCAAAAAACAGAAACTGAAGGAAAGCTTCCAGACTCATTCTATGAGGCCAGCATCACCCTAATCCCCAAACCAGGCAGAGACCCCATCAAAAAGGAGAATTTCAGACCGATATCCCTGATGAATATGGATTCCAAAATTCTCAACAAAATCCTAGCTAGTAGGATCCAACAACACATTAAAAGGATCATCCACCACGACCAAGTGGGATTTATCCCCGGGATGGAAGGTGGTTCAACATTCGCAAATCCATCAATGTGATAGAACACATTAATAAGAGGAGACAGAAGAACATATGGTCCTCTCAATTGATGCAGAAAAAGCATTTGACAAAATATAGCATCCTTTCCTGATTAAAACTCTTCAGAGTTTTAATAGGGATAGAGGGAACATTCCTCAAGTTCATAAAGTCCATCTATGAAAAACCCACAGCAAATATCATCCTCAATGGGGAAAAGCTGAGAGCCTTTCCCTTAAGATCAGGAACACGTCAAGGATGCCCACTCTCGCCACTATTGTTCAATATAGTACTAGAAGTCCTAGCAACAGCAATCAGACAACAAAAAGAAATAAAAGGTATTCAAATTGGCAAAGAAGAAGTCAAACTCTCTCTCTTCGCAGATGACATGACACTTTATGTGGAAAACCCAAAAGACCCCACATCCAAATTACTAGAATTCATCCAGCAATTCAGTAATGTGGCAGGATACAAAATGAATGCACAGAAATCAGTTGCTTCCTTATACACTAACAATGCAACCATAGAAAGAGAAATTAGAGAAACAATTCCATTTACAATAGCACCAAAAACCATAAGATACCTCAGAATAAACCTAACCAAAGAGGTAAAGGATCTATACTAGGAACTACAGAACACTCATGAAAGAAATTGAAAAAGACACAAAAAGATGGAAAAACATTCCATGCTCATGGATCGGAAGAATAAACATTGTTAAAATCTCTATGCTACCCAGAGCAATCTATACCTTCAAAGCCATGCCGATCAAAATTCCAATGACATTTTTCAAAGTGCTGGAACAAACAATCCTAAAATTTCTATGGAACCAGAAAAGACCCCAAATTGCCAAGGAAATGTTGAAAAAGAAAAACAAAGCTGGGGGCATCATGTTGCCTGATTTCAAGCTATATTACAAAGCCGTGATCACCAAGACAGCATGGTACTGGCACAAAAACAGACATATAGACCAATGGAACAGAATAAAGAGCCCAGATATGGACCCTCAACTCTATGGCCAAATAGTCTTTGACAAAGCAGGAAAAAATATCCAATGGAA